>NW_028280847.1:252500-412283 GCF_059751285.1 Brachycentrus maculatus | reverse complement strand
ATGTCGATATTATCTTTTTCTTTACAGGAAATGGAATAGCAGCATATCTCACGGTCTTGTATGGCAGACAAATTCCTGCAAATCACAACAATCCTGCATAAGGAATATCGGCTATTTAATACTTCAAATTGGCTATTAAATTATGATCTTTTTCATTTCTTTATTATATTATATTCTTGAGGAAATATAATACCAATCTATGTACATATCTAAATATTAGAAAATGCAAGATAATTCTTGAATAAATAACAAAAATGGTACATACATTCTTTCTATCAGTCCATTCTCATCGAGAGCGTGGGGCAGATCCCTCTTGTTTCCCAGCACTAATACGGGGATACCAGTCAGCTGCTGCTTGTCTAGCAAGCTGTGCAGCTCATTACGAGAAGCTTCTATCTTATCTGCGTCTGCAGCATCCACCATGTACCTGTACAACCATTCTTATTTATACATTCGCAACATACTACATACCCCCCATATCAACAAATCCAGCCGGGTCTCACAATCAGCAAGGACCAGTCCTAAACTATCGCAAGTTTATTCACAGTTAAAATAGACAAATAAAAATATTAACCTTATAAAACCCTTTAAAAATAAAATGTAACTAGTTGATTACTTCACTCGATTACTTTGTATAAATAAATCATAATAAAAAATAATCAAGTTGGAGCAGGAGATCTAAAAATAAATTTAACCAACTGTAAAAATCCGAAAGACAAGGATCCGAAGATCTAGGTCAATATTGTGACTGAGGAGAATATAAAATTTTTAAAAAGGCAGAATTACATGAGTTAAATCTCATATAGATTAAGACAACATGACAAGCACTGGCAATAATATTACCAGGAACCGAAGAAAAATAATATTCAGTTAATTTGATTGAATACTTAATTGGTAAATTACCAAACATTAATTTATAACATCTTAAGGAACAAATGTTTGTCTGGGTCTAAGAAGTGCTAATAATACACGCATAATAACCCAGAATAACACTATCAACATCTGAATGATGCCGGAAATGGAAGAAATTTAGTCTTTGGGAACATTACACAAAGAAATTATAATAACTATTTGATGTTAATATTATACTTCAAACATATTCAAATAACATTATCTTAAATAAATAGACCATAATATTTGCACATAAAAAGTTTTTCCATGAAGATATCTCAAGTATCGACTATATTTGCGTATCATACTTATTTACATTATTATTATTTTATTTATTTTTTTAGTA
This sequence comes from Brachycentrus maculatus, assembly GCF_059751285.1. NCBI lineage: Eukaryota > Metazoa > Arthropoda > Insecta > Trichoptera > Brachycentridae > Brachycentrus > Brachycentrus maculatus. The sequence continues at coordinate 411,046 of NW_028280847.1, read as the reverse complement.
AGAAATATTTGTGTTTTCAATAAAGAACTTTTTTTTTATTTGCGATGCTGTTTTCAAGAAAGGCTAAAATGCTTATAGCATAAAATTAGGAATGTTGTAGCAGAATGAAGATGGAATCACTGGGCAATATAAAATATTTCTGAGTAAAGTTGGAATATTTTGTATTAAAATTCGTAATGTGGATAGGTAAATACTATATTGTAACAATGTAAAAAATATCTGTGTAATAATATTATTCTTTATTCACTTAATTTTCTTAAAATCTGCTTATCCGAAAAGATGAAACATTTCCACCTCTATAAAACTACAATATATGGTGATTCATATATTTATGAATCACTGTGAACTCTTCCCAATATATTTTTATCAAACAGATTATGAATTACAAATGTATCTAGCCACCGTGTGATAATTACTTTTGTTTGCATTTTAAGCAGTCTTGCTCGGAGAAAAGCTTAGCAAATGATTTATTAAATATACTCACACAATAGCATTAACACCCCTACAATACCTCTCCCACATTGATCGGAATCTGGGTTGGCCACCAATATCCCAAACCTAAAATAAATTATTTTATTAGTGTTTGGAATTGCTAGAGAAAATGTGTTTTACCTGTACAGTAACGAGTTATTAATGAGAAAGGAATGCCATCTGCATAATTGATAATATGGTAGATTTAACCTCCAACCGTGGAGCAATATGCAACCTGGTCAAATATTTTGTAGAACACTTCATACGGAGAGGTTTTATAATACATTTTTATCAAACTTAGTTCAAAAGAAAGAGCTGAACACGCTGGGTGTAGGTGGATTACAGAGTAAAGAAAATATGTAAGTAGAGCTGAACACACAAGTGTATGAGAATTACAAAGTTAATTTGTTACATGCTCGTTTTTAAGTGCCATCGATAATCAGTACTAAAGAAACCATTTTAATATTTTGAGTGTGTCCAAATTTTTGTTTTACTACACACAGGACATATTCATTTCAAGATTTTTCTTTAAAAATTCATTCAATTCATTCAAACCCTTATCCGCACCCCGATGGTGCACAGGGTACTGCGGTGTTATCTTGATCATTAACATGAAGGAAAGGTGATCAGCCCTCCGCTTCAGATACCAGTCCAGGGTAATATTGAATAAATATTAGAGTGAAAAAATCACTTATATTTATTTGACCCTCCCTGGGAATCAAACCCGGGACCTCCAATACGGTAGCCGAGAGAGCTGGCCATTACACTAAGGAGGCGGACGCATGTGTTTCTTTAAAAAAGTATAATGAAATTTAAAAATGATATTTCAGGCCTTTTCTAGTGCGAGAATGATTCAGAAAAGAATCTTGCATACATTTCATGTTTAGGTATCAACTTGATAATTTCAACCATAGATGTCGCAGTCAAAGCATTACTGGAAAATACAGATGTTTTCCAAATTCTAGGAATGTGGTCGTCAATCATGGGTAGAATGGAAAATGTTAAAGTAATGTATAAAGCGATCACTTAAACCAACTAATGACAGGTCATAAGCCCTGCAAATGCCCAAACTTAAATAATTCCATTTCAATGGACTATTTCATCTATGTTCAGATATCAATCAAAATCTTTAAAAGGATTTTAAGCTAGCAAAAATAATTTTAAACTACACCTAGTCAATATTTCATCGGTTATACTGCTGTTGGATGAGATAAATGGAGCACTGTTTTTTAAAAAATTTAAATTTGTGACAAAGACAAGAAAGCACACTAAGAACTAGAATGTTTTTCATAAGTGGCTAATCTGTGGAGCCACAAATTCCCTTTTCGTGAAAAGAAATAATATTCCTTAAGTACGTGAAAATATCTCACCTTAATTGTGACATTTCCTTTTGTTATTTTCCGCATATTAAATCCAACTGTTGGAATCATATCCTCGTTGAATTGACCAGACTGCAATATAAAAAATAGATCATACATTTTTTTATAATTTAGCAGGTTTTAAAAGAACACAAAAAAGATGCCGAAATGGAAATTGGTTACCAGAAACTGAACATTGGGAAAATATTGAGAAAAAAACCAAAATAAATTATTTACTTACTGCTATGACATTAACAAACGTTGTTTTTCCAGAGTATTGTAATCCAACTAATGTCAGCTCCATTTCTTCCTTCCAAAAAAGACTTTTAAACCAATCCAAAATTCGATTAATTAAAGCCAACATCGTGGATGTTTTTCTGGGCACAATATGGACCAAGTAAAAGATGTGAGTAGACCGGTGAACGGGTCTCGTATTATTTATCAATGAAGAATGACAGTGGACAATATTGACAACATGCACTTCGCCACAGCCCGATTGTCAAATTTCAGTGTGGCATACAATCATTGGTATTACCATACGTAATAAACGGAAATATAAATCGAGCCTACGCAAACAATATTTTTTTTGTTCTGTTCCACAATTGTAACTGAATTTATGTCACGCGTGCATTCGCTTGCGCGAAATTTCGTCCAATTTCACATGCAAAAAAAAAATAGAATGATAAAAGTCTATTTTGCAGCTTTACAGGGTCCAAAAACCACGGAAGCAGATTTCTGCCATTATTATCAGTTTATCAAAATTATCTTCTTTCTATTTGTCCTGACTAGAATCGTTTTTTTCAAAACGTTCACTTCACGTATAATAGAACTAGAAAGTCCTTTTATTTAACACAAATTTTAGTGGGTTTCTTTTTTTAAAATATCTCAAATTTGATCTATTACCTTTTAGGTTTAGATAGTAATGATATTGAATGTATTCATTAATTTAGAGAGTGTGCTATCTCAAATAAAAAACAGGTATATAAATACATACTATCTTATTATATGGTGTACTTTATACATAATTTATGACAAAACCTCATAATTTACATGACACTTAGTAAAAATCTTTACAGCTGGACTAGAACACCACATTAAAAAAGATACTAGACCCAGTAGGAATTGTACAGGACTAAACATATTCATAAATGTATGTTATTAGGAATATTTAATTATTATTTACAAAACATTATTTTGTGTATATATATATAAATATATATATATATATTTATATATATATATATATTTATTTATATATATTTTATTTATATATATATATATATATATATATATATGTATATATATATAAATATATATATATATATTTATGAAGTCAGGATAATGATGGAGAAAGCTGTTGAAAACCTAAAAACGACCGACAACCAATTTGGTTTTAAAAAAGGATCGGGAACGGACACAGCTGTCTTCGCTGTTAAAAATACTATAAATATATATGTGCGCCGAAATACGCCAGTATATGCCTGTTTTATGGATCTCAGGAAAGCATATGATACAGTAGTACATCACATTTTGGAAGAAAAAATACAAAAATCAATTGAATGTTCTACGACGAAATGCATGTTAAAAAATTGGAACGAAAATCTCATTTATAGAGTAAAATGGGGGACCGAAACCTCAACTCCGTTTAAAGCTCAGCGAGGACTCAAACAAGGTGGAATCACATCTCCTAGCCTATTTAACCTTTACGTGGATGCATTACATGATAGGTTAAACCAAGTAAATGCGGGATGCTCCATAGGAGGAGGGAGAGTGAATGCCATCTCATACGCCGATGATATGGTCCTGATGGCACCATCGATAGCTGGCCTACGTAAACTTATTGCCATTTGTGAATGTTATGCCACAGAAAACGGCCTAGAGTACAACGCCAAAAAATGTGAGCTTGTGGTATTTAAACCCAAAAATTACTCATTAAAGGTACCGCCCATAACTATAAATGGACAAGAAGTTAAGCGGGTAAGTAGCTTCAAGTATTTGGGACATATCCTACAGGAGAACTGTGCGGATGATGAGGACATCAAGCGCCAGTATCGTGCTCATTGCGTGCGGTCCAATATGCTGACACGCCGCTTTGCCCACTGCTCCGCGCAGGTAAAAAATAGACTGTTCCAAGTGTTGTGTACGCAGCAATACGGCAGCGAACTATGGTGTAAGGTTACACAACGAAGCTTAAAGAGCATGAAAATATGCTACAATAACGGCTACAGAGCTTTAATGAAGTTACCCCGACACTGCAGCGCGAGTGGTATGTTTGCCACAGCACGCCTACCACATTGGGATGGCCTGTTAAGGCACCGAGTGGCAGGCTTCCGGGAGAGGCTGATGAAGAGCTCCAACCTCATCATAAAGCGGCTTGTGGAGCACAGATGGGGGCTGGACATGTGGCGGCACTGGAGCGCAGTGCTGCGTTTGCCAGCGAGCTAATCCTCGTCTACATCTCTCCAAATTTATTATTATTTTTATTTTTATTTTTATTTTTTATTATTTCTTTCAATTTCTTATTTCCTTCTTATTTCTAATTTCATTGTTTTAATAAAATGTTGTAAAACATATATGGCTGACTAAGTATTGCACCCACCACTTAGTCAAGCTGGAATAAAGAGTTAAAAAAAAAAAAAAAAAAAAAAAAAAAAAATATATATAAATATATATATATATATATATATATATATATATATATATATATATATATATATATATATATATATATATATATATATATATATATATATATATATATATATATATATATATATATATATATATATGTGCATATGCTGTTGATAATGCGTAGTTAAAATAGGACGCAAGCGGTGGTTAAACTGTTGATATAGGAGTTTGGAGATTTTTTTCTTTGAAGATAACATGAAAAATGGGATATTTTGCACTCAGTTGTAAAATGCATACAGGTTCAGGCACTTAACTAAAACTATAACTAAAACAATATAACTAAAACTGTACATTTATGGTCACAGTATGTAATGAAATGTTGGGGTCAAGTTCAAGTAAATTATATTTATCCAAAAAAGGTATCAAGCAATCATAATCTATTTTTAATGGTACATAAAAAGTACCTTTACTGTGTAGTACAAATATTGGAACTTGGTGACAATTGAATTGAGACAAGTGGAATTGAGGTGACAAACTGATTGAATTGTTTTGATGATCAATGTCACTGGTCTTGCTGCTTTCACGAGAGTTCAAAGATACGGGGAATTCTTGGTCAGTTCTCATCTCCGGGGTATCATATCTAACATAATTTGGTTCCATTTGATTTCTCAAATACAAACTTTTGGATGTGGCAAGAAAATCATCACGTATATAAGATTTTGTCGATTGAAAGTAATCAAATCCTGTATGATGTTTGTTAGGTCTCTTCCCTTCGTCTGGTGTCTGTTCTCTCTTTGAAAAACTGTCACTGGAACTAAAATCTTTATGATGTCTCATTTGGGATTGTGAGAATCTTTTTTCAATTTTGTTTTTAAATTTATATTTATTTTTAATATCTCTGTCACAACCATCATCTGCGCTGAAGCTTCTGTTACTATTACCATGTGGAAATGATTCAGTTTTCTGAAACTCGTGGAATGAATTCTCTGAGTATAGCTCAGACGTAGAATAGGAAGCAGATATTGGAGAACAAGAGTTATTTATTGTCAAGTCTGGGGATCTTGGATAACACCTTCTGTTTGTACTGTGTACGGTGTTCATTTTAGTATTTCCATTACTAGTATATGTATCGGATTCTTTCAAATTCTCCCTGGATATATTAGATTGTCCTATATTGTTTTGATTTTTGTCATGCATTGGAAACATGTCGAAAGATTTTTGTTTTTTAATCGTTGCATTTTGGTTACATGTTTTAAAATGTTGAGAAATGTAACTTTCAATGGGTTGTTTATGGGAGTTGAAAGTATCAGTCGTGTCACAGGAATTATCATTTCCCTCCCTGTTGTTATGGCAGTGTACGAAAACCAAGCCATCTGGAAACAAAAAATATGTATTGTCATCATTTTTATCTCTGTATGTACAAATATAAATAATTTTGCCAAAGAAAATTTCAGTAAAAACGATTCTATTTAAGGAAATTTTCCTATAGACAATTTTACTAGCTTCAAAATTGGGCAACTGAGCTAGTCTGGGCCCCCATTTATTATTGCCTTCATATTACTAATAACTATTTAATTAACATGCTGAAAAAAAAATGAATTCGTTATTTTTCTTTTACCCCTATCCGTAGCCAAATTATGCGTATGGGCACCGGATCAGATTGATACAACTTTATGGAGGCAAAGTGATCAGTCCCACAATTTTTATTAATATAATTACAACCCTCACATAAAGAGGATCCCTAACCGTAAAGATCATATAAATTAGAGATGTACTTTGGCTTCAAATATTAGTATTGTAATAACAGTAAGAGTGGTTACCTGTTGAAAAATTTTCATAGCCATGTTGCAGATGGTTAATAAGCTCGCTGTGATTATAGTGGGTAGACAGGTACTTTGAGGCCTCAGATATACATTGTCGGTAGCCTATCTTGATAAAAGCCATTCTATCACTGTCTAATAATGTTTCCATATCTGCAAACACATTTAATATTTCAGTTAACAGATATTTGATATTTAACCATGGACAGAATGGTAAATTTTACACAAGTGTAAGTTATCACTCAAACCAGCTAATGACAGGTTATAAGCCCCATAATTGTCCGGACTTGCGTATCCTCATCTTAATAATTTCTCTACTAAAAAATCAGTTGAGATCTTAAAAAATAATGTGTATTATACATAAAGCTCACGGTTATTCCGAACTTTTTTATGCAGTTGTTTTATATACTGAGCTGCCATTTCGATTATCTCCGTCTTTTCAATACGCCCACGTCCCTTCTTCAGGTACTCAGTTGGGATGACTTGTGCCAAGTCAGCCAGGCAGTTATTCATTCGGTCGCGACGCCGCTTTTCCACAATCCGATGAGATACCGGATCTTGCTGCAAAGCAAAAAGTTTTCATGAACGTCAACCATGCATTCATCTAGTATTCTCAAATGCTTATATCTCGAGGTTTATATAAAACTAATAGCTAGAAATACATGCATCAGTATCAACATTCGCGTCTGAGCCATCTGGAAAAATTACATACCGTTTGATTAATCTTCCGAGTTTTTCGCCGGACAAATATAACATTTATATAGTCAGCAGGGATATTGTGGATAATTGACACTTCTGATTTCTTAAGTGAATATTTTCTGATGTTAGACACGTATTCCCCTTTTATACCATGAAAATACTACCAATACTACCAGTTATTATATTATCATGATACTATATTCAAAAATACAAACATCTTTTCTCAATTTCGAATTACATGTGTAATATCTTTTCATTAAATTTATTGTAATAAATTGTTTATGTATTTATCTTAAATAAATTGGACAATTAATTATTGGGAAAAAAACATTTTTTATCTAAAGATCCCATTAATCACAATGGGTTTTATAATGGAAAGAATATAAAGAATAAAAGTGTAAAAAAAACAACAACTAAACACCCATACTAACTTAAAATAAATCTTGAATCGAACCCCGATGCTAGTTGCGCCATTCCTCAGTTGAAAATCCATCCAACTAATTACATTAAATTATGTTATAATAATATATCTCGCAGTCTCTTAAGGAATCAACCAGCGGAAACATTTAGTCAAAATCATTATTGCTATATAGCCAGTATTTGCATGCCATAAATATTGGATGTCTGTCTAATAGCAGAAAATATACACGTACGAAATCAGTGCCATTAAGGCGGAAGGGAGTTTATTTAGGGTATGGATTCCCTCTTTAAAGCTCCAGTTTTAAGTTTTAAATGAATACTTTTGTATCCAAATATAAGACCTTGGTGCGTAATGCTGATGTATATTAAAATTACCTCCGCATAAAGCTTTTAAATTTGGTCATGTTAAGAGATTATTTTAAGATAGTCATGCTAATCTACAAACAAAACGTATTCAAATGGAATCTTTCCCATTTTTGAAAAAAAATAATAAATTTTAGTTTATTACTAAGTAATATAGGGTTTTGAAAAAGTTTTATTTTTATTTTATTAAAGAAACTTACTCGACTCTGCTTAGAACTCTTTATGATGTTATCTGAATATTCACAGTTCTCGATATAAAGGGGTATTTTTCTATCCACACTGAAATCAAATAATGTTTTATGTTAATATAAATAATCCTATTTGGTTAATATCATATGTAACACTCTCCTTATCATTATTCGATCACTTTGTGTAATACCACTTATAAACAATACTTGATGACTACCGGTTTTGGAATAACCATTCCATCATCAAGTCAACTGTAGACTAAAGGGTCTACAGTTGACTTGATGATGGAATGGTTATTTCTAAATTATCTACAGTCTCCTATTTACGTAAAACAAAAATTATTATTATTAATATATGAAAGAGAGAAAAAAGATAAAGGAACCACAATGGAAATATGTACATATTTTCAAAAGCGGACTTGAAGTTTAATTTAATTGGTTATTTATTATGGGTAAGTCTTTATTAATTGCTTTACTTATTTATAATTTTTCAAGATTATCTAAACCACGGGTGGCCAACCCGCGACGGCTTTACGTGCGGCCCGCGGTCATGTTTGAAGAATATATTTTTAAACCAGTGATATATTTGAGATACACGGTTTGATACATCAACAAAATTTAAACGCTCAAGTATTATCTATGAGCCAAGTATACGTGTTGTTATAAAAACAGTGAACAATACATGTTCGTACGCTCTTCAGCATCCCCAATGGCAATCTTAAAAAATCTCAAAAACCAGTTGAGGTGTCCAACTTCAACTATTAAAATAGATTTAGAAAAATTAAGTAAGCGAAAAGCAACTAAAATCTCACACTGAGTGGCCATTGATAAATTGGTTTTATTTAAAATAAAATTCTTAATATTGTTTGAATTATGTGTCCTTATTAATAATTTTGATTTTTAAAATTTTTCAAAATGTTTATTACTATGCAAATACATTTTTTGTTGGTTCAATGTGTGTTGTCTTCTCACATCTGGTCGTAGGAATGTTTTTTTTCACGATTACCCTGATTGTATATTCTGATTACCTCTGCATTCAAATTATTTATAATACTTATAAAAATACATGAAATTCTTTGTTAAATTTCTATTTTTTTTTTAATGTATGCGGCCCTTGAGAAAATTTTAGGTCATCGATGCGGCCCGGGGTGCAATTTGGGTTGGCCAGGACTGATCTAAACGAAGACAAGTTTTATTTACATGTAAAATTTCTATGCCAGTTAAGCCAAATTATTATCTTAGATATAAGGTGATTGGCAATTTCAGAAAAATTATTATTAAGACACGTTAATTCTGATATTTAATTGACGCGACGTCTATCCAAAGGGCAATTGAAACAATTGACACTTACACCCCGGAGACGTCTGTTGTTTTCACAGAAATCCTGTAAATTAGGATTATTTATTTAGGGCAGTGATCACCAAATTTTTCGAGAAAAAGGTCGGATTGTTTTTTTTTAACCTTAGAGACAGGATGAAAAAAATATTGATAGATAAATCAATATTTATTTTAATGCAGGAATATCGAATTTTTATTTACAGATAATTAAAAAAGAAATAAAGTAATATTAAACGCCTCCCAATTATTAAATAATTTTTTGTGTAATTTTACAGTTATACATATTGTATGGATGTTATTCTATCTGTTGAGCTACAAATAAAACAATTAAGATGAATACTCGCTCGTATTTGCAAAGACTCACGTTTTATGAAAGCTAATTTTGTAAATGAAAATGATGAATGAAATCATTAACCATATTGGCTGTTATATACGGTTGACGCTCTCTTAACCGGCCTTGACGGGAACGACCTAGGGCCGAATAAGGAAGAAGCCAATTAAAGAAAAGGTAGTGAATAACACATTAAAATAACATTGTTTTCAAAACACAGAAAACACTTTTATTCTGTATAAGAAACCCACACATTAAAAATTAACATTTCACAAACTGTAAAAAATATGTACAGGAAAAAACCAGACATCACTCTTATTTTTTTTAAAGTAGGCCTACAATGGATTTTAAAACATTTGTTATTTTCTGCTGCTTCTTGTGTTGAATTGACTTTTTAAAAGCGTAGTCACACCATTTTTTTATGAACATTACATCTACTGCAGTAGAATCCTTTTGCTGCTGAATGTACATCACCGCCACCTGTAGAGCCTCTTTTTCTTCGTCGTGGCCAACTGAGTTTTCTTCTTCGTACTCCTCACAGTAGACTTCTTATTTCTCTTGTGCTTCGTTGATAACCGCCTGAAATATCTCGTCATCATTAAACTGTCTTTATTGCTTATTGTCTGCGTGTATTTTGCGCGCGAGGCATTCCTAGAAGAGGCCGGTTAAAGCGGCGCAGGTTAAGGAGCGTCTACTGTACACAAAAACAGTCTAAAAACATCCTTTATATGTAAAGTATGTGGAATTCGATATTTTTCCCGAGTGAAAATAGTTTATTATCCGAGAACTCTCTCAAATGCCCAAGTATTTGTGCACTACCTATTCAAATTCCGATTGGTGAATGAAATATAGCTGCCGCCAATTTACAACCAAATGACAAAATTCTATAAAATTATAGAATAGAATTATTTATTCGAAAAAATCAGGAATTATCGGAGGGCCGGAAGAAAATCTTGCGGCCCGGATGATGGTGACCACTGGCGTAAGGTGTTAGGCGTCGTCCTAATACAACACGATTACGCGATCATCGCGCATTCACGCGAATTTTACTCGTACGAATCCGCGATTAAAAATACAGATCTCGAATAAGTGTTCTAATTGGCAATCGCGCGATACGGTCGCGCGACGAAAATGTTCGATAATCTATTCGCGCGAAAATCGCGTCGCGTCGTCGGGGACGAACGGACGACATCGCACGAACGAGGACTCGCGCGGCTATCTACTAGGACACCCGATTCACGCTATCGCGCGAACGCGTGATGATCGACGACGCCTTATGTATTGCCCCTGACGATGGCGTACTGACGCCTAACCAACTGGTTAGATTTGGCAGAATACCGGATATCCGGATAAGCTTTTTGGGCCTGCAAAGTCTAATCACCTTTGTTGACATGAAAGGTTGTTTTAGGTAAAGCTCCTATGGAGAATTGAACACACCATAAAATGTCCGAAAAGGAAATTGTTTGTACTATTTTCATAAAATCCAAATCACGGGCGAAACTGGCTTCAAAAACAGTAGTAAGTTGTCACCTGCATCTAATTAAACGTTAAGATTTTGGAAAAAAATCGTACAACGAACATACATATATTTTTAGTGTTATCGTAAAACGTAAGTAATTTTTCTTAATCTTCCTTATAATGAAATCCCTATCAGCATCCAATAATTATCTCGACCATAACAAGATTATCAACTTAAGCTGGTAATGTCAGCCCCACCAGAAAAGAAACCGAGAACTCACGGTAGCCAATCCAGATAACTAACCGTCGCAATACGAAGGCGGACATTTTTACTCGTACCACTCTGTTACGTTGTGCCTACTTATTATACATATTACGGCAATGTTTTATTAATTATGGCAATTGATACGAATTATTTTGGTGCTATCTAAAAAAAATAAGGCTCAAAACCAAACGGGGAAAACAATATTACAAAAATATTTTTTCAAATAAAGTTTTGGAAAGTTTGGAAAAATCTATTTAGATCTAAATTAGAATAACCCGATAACCCTTCCCGCGGCCGACTTCACCTCTTCCCCACATTTCGATTTGACACTTGTCACGTGTCAATATTATCCCGATCCACATAGAACGGTGAGGTGCGGCAGTACATTTTTTTTAAATATATTATTTATTTTTATTACATCCATGAGTACCTACTTAAAATTGCACTACATTTTTTAACAGAAAATCTAGCAACCTGACTGGGAAAATGCATTAAAAACTAGTTGTAAAATGGGGATCTAATAGTAACGTATTACAGTGGTTCGGATTTCAGGTTTCATACACATACCTAATGAGAAAGTATTTTTGGATGAAGTATTTTGTAGATCACAATACATGTCAATTTTTTTTTAAATTACAGTTACCCATTAAGCATATCTATCATTATTCATTTATTTATTTTATAATTTATATAGCGCCGTTTACGTTCTACAAAGTTCGCCGTTTACGTTTTACAAAGTTTCCTCAAAGGCGCTTTACAATTTACAGTTATTTTGATATATAGTGGTAATTGTCATAATAATTTGTCTGATGTAGTGTGTATCCAAAACAATTACAAATCATAAATTAATGTTGAGCCATTCTCCTGTAACGTAGCCATAAAAACTTTTTTTAAAAAACACAATCGTAGGTGATCATTGCTTGTTTCAAATACTATATATGCCGCGCAACGGTCGCTCATCCACCCAGTCACGTTTTCCGGACACGAGCCACAATATACATATACATTCAGATAATAAAAAGTGTATATTACAACGAATAAATTAATTTTCCGACTTGAGCACAAAATTGCACTCGCAAAATTGAAATGAGAACTTACTTCTCGCATTTGATGATATGCTGAGATGCACTCTCCCTAAGTGGGGGAGTTTCCAACATTTCTGGCAGCAGTGCAGGACTCGAGAGCAGGATGAGAGCCGGTTAGCAGAAAGCTAGTAGTAGGTATGAGCCGGAATCGGTAAAGAATCAACCATAGATTATCACCACCGCCACTGTGTATACTAATCATGCGATCATGGGTGCCAGACGTCCTGTAGCGCACACCACTAATATAAGAACTCGGGTGCTACGCACGTGCCCGCACTAAACATTGCCAAGATAAACATAGCCCGAGTCGTCAGCTGGCGTTAGCTCGCACACTCGTAGCGGAGATCGGCCGAAAAGTCGTTGTGTCCTTGCCAGATTAGGTACACCTTAATAATGTTATCTGCTTCGTACCGTGAAGGCCGCGCAGTATTTTTTTTAAATCGGTCAAAAATACAATTTAGTCATTATTTGAACAGCCGGAGACTTATCACATTAAAAAATGACAACGTGACATGACTTAAAATAGTTTGATATATTAAAGCATTTGATAACTAGCGGGCTCAGGCTATTTGACCATGTTTGATTGGAGATCGAGAACAATAAACGATATTCAACATTCAACTGAATCCGACTGCCGGCAACCGCCCAAAACGCGTAAATTTAAACCGTAATAATATTTACGATATATTATGCTATACTTAACGTTCGCGAAGTGGAAAAGCGTCGATGGTAACATATTTTTATTTTATTTATTTATTCGGGAATTTTTTTTGTAGTGATTTTTTCACTGTAATATTTATTCAATATTACCCTGGACTGGTACCTGAAGCGGAGGGCTGATCACCTTTCCTTCGTGTGTAAACGATCAAGATAACACTGTGTTCATATGAAGCAGTGCCCTATGCACCATTGGGGTGCGGATAAGGGTTTTATTAATTATTATTATTATTATTCGGGAATTGTACAGCTTACATATAAAAAATGATATAATAAACAATAGTTACATTGACAATAATAAATATTACATTACATTAACAAAAAATAGTTTCGTTAAAAAAAAGCCAAAAATAATAGTTTTAATAACTAATAATTGGATTTAATCGCAGCTTACATCGCTTGATACTTTTTGCAGAGGATTTGCATCTTGGAATTCTTGATTAATATAATTTGCGAAAACATCGATTAGGATCACAAAGATAATGGGTTGTACATCATGTAATCTTGTAAATGCTGCATTGCACTAAGTGTAACATTCATTTAGTAAATAAGTAAAAACATTTTTTGATTTATTGGTTCACGAATATTTTTCTTAAACTACAAGAGTTAAAACAAAATATACATTAAAATAACAATTTAAATTAGTAAATTTTTCGGTTAAAAATCAAAAGATTAGATTGTTTTTTTTTTTGTTAAGTAAACCTTTTTAGGGCTTATTGTCCTGGATTAGACAAGAAAGTGAAACACTTCCCCTTCTCCGAATTCGACTGATACTGTGTACTAATACGTAGCATATGGAAGCAGCATTCGATCGTATATTATACTGTACATCAGTTGGACACGTTTATTGGGCCATAGTCTCCGCGGTTTTTTGGTACATTTTTTAACAAAAAAAATTGTTTATCGAAAATCAATTTCAATAAAGTACATATTGACCATTATTATCTGTGGCCTTTTGCCATTTTTCGGGTAGCATTATTATAAACCAGCTAAAAAAAATATATATATATATATATATATATATATATATATATATATATATATATATATATATATATATATATATATATATATATATATATATTATTATATTGGAATTTATTGAAAGTGTTGCAGCTGTAAATCAAACTATGTATGTATTTATTTTTCAGCTGGAATCTAGTCATTCTAAGGGCGCTTGTCCACTACCCGGTAAATAAAAGCTACTACGACAGTTTAGTGTGATCGAATTTACGCGCAACGTGTTCACGCACTGATCCGAAAAAAGATGGACAAAAGCACAAGCCAATCGTCATTTTAAAACGCTGACTGACGTGCCAGACGGTAAAATTATGTGTAATTCCGTGTAGTGGACAAACACCCTATGGGTATGAAATTATCATCAAAAAGGTTACATTGAATGAAAAGATGAAGTATAGATGAAGAAGAATGAAACACTCAAATTTGAACTAATATTCTTTTATTAATTAGAATAAAATATATTTAAACACTTATTTTGACATAATATTATAATGTGATGCTTATATTTTATACACAATAACATCTACTTTACTTAAAGTTTATTTCACATATTTATAGACTGTTAGGTATAAACTATATATATATATTTATAATATACACTTGTGGAAAATTTATATAAAAATGTACAATAAAATTGTCATAGCTGCAATATTAGGCCTTGGAACAAATAGTTAAAAATGAGACCCACAACCAGATAATGAGATATTAACGAGGAATTGCTTCTCACTTTGGATGAACCAACTATTACTCATTCCTACCAGTCCAGCAGTAGGAATTGTTCTCGATTCTCACTATTCGCAATCAGATATAATTCAGAACTAATAATTACAAAATCTGTGCATTTTAATTGTAATATCCGTCTTCCTTCTACACCCGTATTGTAGAAAATAATGTGATGCGTCAGGTTTTTATTGATTACGATGATAAAAATGAATGATGTTAAGATTACTAGTCATGGAGCACTAAGCGGTAAAGTGCGTATTACTGAAGCAAATTCTATTTATAACTACAGCGCTCTAATATTTTATACTTTTTTAATGCCTCATGGTTATTTTGGATAATCTACATATTTACATAGACAAAACAACTTCACCCATCTAATAGTTGCTGAATTACATGGTATAACGGGAGAGTTCCCATAATATCGTACCCGTTGTAGCTTTGCGCCTGCAATATTTCTATGTAGTTTTCATACTCATTTTCAATTTCGAGCAATTCAACGCTTTGTTTAAACGGTGCAGACTAAATTTTGACAAATAGTATATTTTAACTAGAATCAACCGTACAAAAATTATATTACTTGTGGAATTTCTTCATTTTGCGACCGATGCAAGACGTGTAGTTTAACCCTGGATCACTAAACTTTCTTAAAAATTATAATGGACCTATTTTCGCCCATCATTTAAAGTGCTTAGAACGCTATTAAAGAGGCCTGTACTCTTCTAAATTTCCCTAATTCAGCTCGCCGATACACCACATTATGGGTTTGGTTTAAATGCATTCTAATTACGGATTTTTTCTAATGGCTAAATTTGTTCAGTGATAATTGAGTTTAGTGATCTAGGGTTAATGGTAGTAATCTTGGATTAGCAACACTAGCGACCATAAAGAATTGTGAACTATCACAGGCCCAAAGCTAGAATAGGGAAACTGTAGCTATTACTTATTGCATTTATATTAAAATTGGCAAGAGACAACACCATCAATTAGACGTATTGAAATGGCACATTGCTTACACTTGCGAGATCTAGACAACTTTATCCTAGAACAGAAAACAAATTGCACTAGTGTTTACTATTAGCAGTCATATATTCTGAAATTTAGAAAACAATAAAGCTACTTCTTAATAATCAAGTGTCTGTACAAATTTTATAGCCACAATGACAAAATAAAAATATTTTTATAAAATATCTGGCTTTTTTTTAATTTTATACAACTTACATAGTAAATTTTGTACAATTTCTGAGATATTCCTGTCACGTTAATATAAAAATAAATATTTTTAATAATTCTCTATATTTAGATGTGGGGCATCGTTCACGAGGTGTGCTATCACTCGAATAAAATGTAGTGAGCAATCACAATAAGTAGTTAGTTCTGTATAAAGTACACTGGTAAAATATATTACATTAAACATACAAACATTTTTTTTTAAAGAACAATAGACTAAGAGAATTAGAGTAAATGGCGCATAAGCAATATAGGGTGGCAAATCATTGCAAATCATTACCACATCATGCAAATAACTTGGGAGATTCGTCAATTTGCTAAATTTGGACAACACAATCATTAATCCCATCATTTACTATCACATACAATTAAGATCAAATAACACCTACACATTAATTGAATAATGTGGGTATCAAAGAATATATCGTCACTGTAAACAAAAACAAGGAAAAATATAAAAATTTATAGATTTGTTGCAAGGCGCAGCATTAGGGCTCTGTCTGTCCACTACAAAATGCTCTGTCTAAATCCCTATGTGAAACCGAGAGACCTTATAAAAATCTATATTTGGCAATAGTTGTGTTTGGAATAACGGATAGGTCCGTTAGGACATATCAGAGATTCTGCAGACTGCGACCTTTGGATTATTTCATATAGAATTATGCCAAGTCGATGATAAATGCTGATGCAAATTAAAGACCTAGAAAGCGCTGTCCAAGAGCAATCGTAACGGCCATATGCCCCAATTTTTATGCTTCATGCCATGTATCAATATATCAAATAATAAAATTTTAATATTAAAATAAAACCCTATTTCAATAAGCAAATATTTTACAACATAAAGTTCCATTGTTCTTTAAAAAATAAAACACCAAAATACGTTAAGGAAAAAGATGATTTGTGATATTTGTGTTTTGTCGTTATTCAGTCACATTGATATGCGCATAAATCAACAAATAGCCACATGGTCATATGACCCGTAATGAGAACTTATAAATAAACAGCAAAAATATTTAGGCACCGACACAAAATATATTTCAATTATAAAAGCATTAATCTTTTGAGCCAAATATGACATTAATTAAATGCAAATTAAATAATCCCATGCATTTGGAGGCTATATTATACAAGTTAATGAAATTAAAAAAAAAAACATTATTTTAAAGAATGCAAACTTGAGAGGAATTTAAACGGTGCAGCAAAACTGAAAATAGTTCGAGTCTCGTCCGAGTTGATTGGGAATATCAAAAACATTGTTTGTGATAGTTGTAAGGAACCAAAACAAGACATTTCAAGTGATGTACATTGTAAATAATTGAAGAGGAAAAGTACGGTTCTAGGTGTCTCAATAAATACAATGAAAATGTAACAACACACTTGAATAGTAGAGGACTTACAACATAAAATACTTATAGTAGTCAACGCTGAGCACATCATAAGGCATAATTTTACTCCTATACATACTAAATTTGTACTAAATTTACATAAAGATTTCCACTTTTTACAGTAATCTAGAAACCTAGATTGGTGGAAAAAATGTCTAAATAGCCCACGAGTAAAGCTATAGTTAAAACAACAATACTTTTTGCGATTACCTGTATTAGTCAAAATGTGTCTATCCAAATCTTGTCAATTGTGTTGAAAAAGTAATATGATGCAGCTGAATATGTTATTATATAACTTGTTAACACACATACTTTTCAACTTAGCTGAGTACATTCAGCTTTACATGTAACACCAAAGAATGTTAATAAAAAATATGTCAAAGGGCTAACCACATTTGAGTACACTCTTTAAAGCTTTCATGTTTTAGTCGACCAAGTTCAGAGTGGAAATTTTAAAGAAAATGGAATAAAATGCAATTCCACATAGAAACATGTTTCGTTACTAATTTGAAGGATAATAAAATGAACCAAATAATAATTATTGAATATTCATTTAACATGATTAAACACCAAATTTCTACACATACACATATTGTGCAGCTTGACGGATGAAAAGTTATGAATTAGTTGTTAAATGCTTATAATATTAGGTACATGCAGTATTTATTATAATTATTACAATTTATAAATAGCGTTACATATCGATGCCAAGGAAGAATTTCACACAAGCACTGTGTATATGTAAATCAAATGCAGAACCAAACTCTAGTCAGACAGACACTGACAAAGTGGGTAATCGTTTTATTAGTCCACAGTAAAAACATTCTTTTCAATATCTCGTAATGACCAAAAATATAGAAAATCTGCTCTCGGTGATACCTTCACATTTTATAGTACGCCAAGAAAACATTATAAGTTAAATGTCAAGAGCTAAGTTATTTAGTGGAATGGAATCCAATACTTCTGATTTTTTCCCAATCAAATACTTTACAATGTTGCCGAGGACTTTATCAGTGGCTATGTATTAATAATCAGAGCAAAATTAATTTGTTCTAACTATACCTGCAACATGGCAGAGTTTAATTTTTTGTTTTGATTAATTTCTGATTTTCATAAATAATAATGTATAAATGTCTCATCATAATATGTGTATAATTTAGAATTCATCGAGATATTGCTTGCAGATTATCAGAGTATATAATAAAGATCCCCTTTCAGTGGATTGATTTATGTATATATTTTTATTTATTTAATAAATTAAACAAGGAGGGTCTCGGCTGCGCAAAAGTGACCTAAATATAATGTGTGAATATTAACATTTTAATGAACATAATTATTCCAAAAGTAAAAAAATAATCTGGTAGAGAAACATCAACAATTGACTTAAAATCACTTAATTCTATACATTATTCTATCATATTTGTTCACAATACATGACTCAAGTGCATTATTTATTGTGTTTGCCAATTTCATTTGATATATCTGTTTCCGAGTGGTACGGGATAACATTAGAATTCAGTAATGTTGCAACATTGTATTTTTGCATTTTATATACATATTTATATATAAACCTTACACTGCTTCTAATAACTAAGTTATTCATATTAAACCCATACATCATTTGTAAGTAAAGTTTACGGTACAAGAATTATCTATGAAAATACTGTTTTCAATCCCCCTATGAACAAACTTGACAAGATTATATTCACACAACCTAGAAACCTTTTGAGATATTAGATTTTTAATAAAAACCCAAAAAGCACAATAACAAGGAAATGTTAATTTAAAAGTAAATACAATAGCTAGCAATAGTAAATACAATAGCTAGCTAGATAAAGGGTTTTGGAAATTAATTAATGAGTTTGGACCAATAACATAGGTGTTCTTCTTCATATAATTGCTTTTATTTCATGAAAAACAAAATTTTTGGGTTTTTAAAATGTTCTCCTTAAATGCAGATCAGCTTTGGAATTCGTTATTCAATTATCTGTATTCCTATAACCTACTTTAAAGGAGTCAGCATTTATCCGGACTCATCAAATGTATTTTTGTAATAGATTTTTTGTTACAGAATCAAACAGCCCATACCTAGCTGTCATTAATCAAATTATTGTTCTCATCTAGATAATGATATTGGTAAAGGATGATATTATTTTCCCGAGGATCCATTAAGTTTAGTTTCCAATTTTTTAAATGTAACACCATTTGAGATCTTAAAAAACAAGAAAAACAAGTACAATCAATGGACAGACAGTGAAAACTTGAAAATTCTAACAACGATAATTGAAATTTTACCATAATTGGAAAAATTGGAAAAATATTACAAAATTCTGGTCCCTCCAAAAATATACAAAAACTGATAAATTCACCGGATTATATAAAGGAGAAAAAGCGTATTATTTTATGCATGATACTACTATTATATGACACATAATTATCAAGGTTTTTCAAAGATAATTATAATGTAATATAAAATTAGCAACAAAAAACTTCAATCAAATCAAAAAAAATATATCACTGTTATAATATTATTATTTCATCAGCAACCAAAATATATAAATGAAGTTTAAAAATCATCAAGCATTAATTTGCATGCGGAAAATTGGTAAAAATTCTTTTGTTAAAATTTGGTAAATCAGAATTTGGTTTTTTTTTCCAATTTTGGTCCTGTGGTTTTCAAATGAACAAGTTTTTACTGTATTTAATTTAAGAAAATTTGCCACAAGCTCCCCCAACACACTTCTTTACAGACAGGAAATTAAAAATCAGATCAATTTATATTTTCTTCATTCAAACCCTCATCCGCACCCGATGGTGCATGGGGCACTGCATCGTATAAATGTTTTATCTTGATCATTAATTAACACATGAAGGAAAGGTGATCGGCCCTCCACTCCGGGGTAATACTGAATAAATATTTTAAGAGTGAAAGAATCAGTTATATTTATTTCACCCCCCCTGGGAATCGAATCCGGGACCTCCAGTACGGTAGCCATTACACTACGGAGGTGGATTAATTATTATATTTAAGTAAGCAATGTGAATTTATTCTCTCCATGTCAATCCTTTTTGGGCTGAACATCATTTACATATGCCAATTAAGAGATTGGGGAGTGTTGCATTTTTTTAACATCTCTTTTATAATGTAATGAAAGATATTGAATAGCTTAAATGCCGAGACCAAATTTTAAATTCTAACATTTATTTACTCCATTATAATAGTTATTGCTATTTTAAAATTGCGTCCTGTTGTACTGAAATCTTTAACAAATTTTTAATTATTTGATTCGCCGTCTTAAGATCTTAGACACAAAAGTCATCATAATTAATTGTGCACAATCGTATAAAAATATATTTATTTTAATATGTGATTGCAGATTTTATTGCTTTAACCATCTTCATACAGGAACTTTATATTATTGCAAATTAACTAAACATTACTTTATTAACATACGTCAAGGTATCTAGTACCCATCTATAGGCATTTTAAAAGATTTCAAATGGAGTTCATCTGATTTGGTAACAAGAGCCACTTTCCTTGTCATTGTTTTCATTTCATTTTGTTTAACTGCCCCAAGAACCTGGGATGTCTGAATAAAACATTTTATTCGAGGCAGATTTCATCAAGTTTTTAAAGTAAACAAAAAATCAATTTTAGTAAACATTACATTGAGAAGTCATAATTTGGAAAACATTAAAATGCCATTTTCTCACTTGTCTCTAATTGCCAATAATTTTCCCAAAGAGTCCTCAAATTTACATAATTTAGATGCTAACTTAGATAAAGCGAAAGAAACCGAGCAACTACAAAAGTTACAACGCCCCAACTCCAAATAAGGATGCTCTAACTGTGCAACCGCTCTGGATCACGAAACAAAGCAAAGCTTTTATTAAAAGCCACCATATTAAAAATAAAATTAAAATAAACTTGTTTCCAACTATACAGACATTAAATACACGGAAAACTGACATCACAAGAGACAGCCGAAGCTCGCATTGTTTCCATCCAGCGAGACAGTGACGCCTAACTTTTGTAGTGAAGAAGGATATTTGGACAAATTGACAAGGGCACGTACCGACTTGCCGCCATCGTTCCAACATACAACAAAAACAATATTACTATATCACTTTACCTTCACATTCATCGCGCTTAGTATTAACCCATTTCAACGTTAGTACATATACAAACATGTAAATATATACATTACTTACACATTACCATTAAACTAATACATCAAAAAGTCGGGTAAAGAATCCTTTATACAAACACTATATACAATATGTACAAAATTATAAAAACAAAACTTAAATTTGTACTTGCAGAAATATAAAAAGCAGATACATAATATTATACAGTAGCATAATTTACAGACAAGTTTATGATAGCACTTAGAATAATTTGTTAGCACTAGTAGGTCGGGTCGGTCATTCCACTCGAGTGCACGGGGAGTCCGGGACAGGGGCGCCCTCCAGCGCCAGGGGACCCGCGTCGCTCCCTCCTGCAACACACAACGGGGTTAGTGTCCGGCGGGAAACACCGAGCGTCATACGGCGGGTGCTGGCGTTACCTCGCTCTCGCAGACCCTCCGCATCCTCACTGAGTGAGAGACCAAATTCCCTTCGGAGCCTGTCACCGAGCTTTTCCCGTTGTCCCTCTACCATTGTTGGTTGACAATTAAAAACACCTACAACATTTACTAACCGTTACCCAGTGTCAGAACACCATTAATTTATTAATTTATTCCAAAGCCAAAATGTTCAACTCATTGTTGAGATAGTGTCACACCGCGCCCTCAAACAGGAGTCCTGAATTAAAAACGTTATTGTTTAAACTGTTAGATAAACTATCATAGAATATGTTTAAAAAATGACACGAGCCCAAATCAAAATATTTCCAAGAATATAAAGCCAAAAGCAGACGAGCGTCAAGCATGTATGCTAACGCTCCTCCTTTCTATTCAGAATTCTATACCTAACAAAGGTTCAAGAGTCGTTCAAAACGATCATTGATAATCCATCATTGTATTCAGTTGTCTTCTTTTCTCTTTTACAAGTATATATGTGTACAATTTATTTAGTGTCCGTAGCTTTACCTAGTAGTTGGTAGCATCGACGGTTAGTTTTGTTCAGATTCTTGACGCATACGCATCGTAAGAATATCATGGCGAGTTATCCAAAAGGTACAATATAGACTTCTGAACGACCTTTGAAACCCCATATGCGTACATCCTATGGAAATCGATTTGTTAAAACGACAAAAAATGAAGAGTTGGGAACGAGCAGCAGTGAGTGGGAAAAAATATCTACAGCGAGCAGCGTGGACATAATTGTGAATCCATTTCTTACAGTCATTACATTTTTCAGTTTTTTAAGCAATTGCCGGTGTTATCTGCGCAACATACAAACAAAAAATAAAAGTTGAAGAAAGCTACGTGGCTGCAGGTATGTTTAACGAAGGGTATTCAGTGATTTTAATTGTCACGCAGTTGCTTAATTTGAGCCAGCAGTGCAAAATGTTTGCAGATTTGGAATGACACTTTATAAAACACTTGCATAACTACTTTAATGAGTTTTATTTCATTAGACATGACTAGTTTCGAAAACTAACAGACGTTTTCATCTACAGGTGAAAAGTAAAAGTAACGAGTAAAAAATATTTAGGCATATTTCGTAATTGGTATCGATATAAGCAATGAAACGGAAAATTTTAAATAAAAAGTGCCAAATTCTTTATGAAATAAAAACATCATTCAAGAAATCAAAATAATAAAATATTTTTCAAATTGGAATGATTCAAATAAAAATTTTGTTGGAATTAGGGAGCGTTTACCATATTTAAACTAAATTACCTGCCTATTTATATTTACAAGATTAATTGAGTTTATAATACAATAAAGTTACCAATATTTATGTTGGACAGCTCGTTGAGGACGCTGATTGAATCTTGGAGGTTTTTTTCCAGACGAGAGATATCCTCTTCATCAGCCATATCGACCATGTCTCCCGGAGTGGAGGGGGGGGAGCCACTTTCCGAGGGGTTAGCCATACTATACCGTCTGCGGTACTCGTTTATAGATAGCTGGAAGCAAACAAATATGTAGAGTAAAAAGGAGATATCAAGGGACTGTTGAAAGATAAAGCCCATCAATCACACACAGATACAGACCTTTCTTCTAACAGGTTTGGGTGTCTCCGCCGGCGGGGGATTAAGGCGCGGGTCATTAGGTCGACCCGACATTTTGGTCGGAGTGGTGACCTCGGTGCTGCCGACTGCCCCCTGATTGGTGTCCTTCAGTACTCCCGACAACAGGACACTGTTCCGGGAGTCCATCTGGTTCACGTGACTGAGTATCTCTTGCACGTTCTTGTATTCATCGGCAGAACTCAACATCGTTCCGTCCTTGAATACGCTACTTTCCAAGCTAGCCGTCTTGTCTATAGCATTTTTGATAACAGTCATATCGGGAATGGATACCGACACTTCACTCAAAGATTCAAATGGAGATTCTGTGACATATGTTTTTAAACGGTAACCGTCTGAAAATAAATTTGCAGATGGGAAATTATTGTTAGTGAATTCAATGAAATTGGAATCTTCTTTCGGCTGATGTAGAGAAACATCCTCAGATATAGTATTGCAATCATCATCTCTGTCCGTATTTGTATTAGCAGTGTTATTATCCAGAGTCGGTGATGTTGAATTTCTCGACCTATCTGCGATGTCTTCATTACTGTCCACTTCCAAATCGGCGCACATTTCCTTTTCACATACCAATTTAGCATCCGCCCCTTGACTGAGAGGCGACTCTCCCGATGCACTTTCTTCACCCTTCACTTTACCTTCCTCCGCCTGTCTCCGACTATCCGCCGCACCTCCGAGCTCCGACTTCAGTTTAACTTCCACAGTCTGGTCATCTAGAACGCTCAAATCGAAATTCAGATTAACCTTCTTACGTTTCTCCTTGGGTGGTTTTTTATTTCTTATTTTAAGTATCTGAATATTTTCCGTGTGAAAAGAATGTATTTTCTTTTGTATATCATCCATTTCATCCAATACGGGTGATGAGTTGCCGCTCGTCTCGGTAGAGTTGATGATGCTAGTACATTCACTCTTAGTGTCCCCGTACGCTTGATCAACTGTCTCTTCGCTGGAAACCTCCTCTTTACTCTCCGGCATGCTGGATGTCTCTATATTCTCAACTCTCACATCTGTACTTTCCAAATTGGCATTGTCATTTTCATCATCCATACTATGCGGGATGGACGGGGAAGTTTCATTTATTTCTGCTTTTACACTATATTTATAGAGGACAGATAATTCTTCGTTATTGTTAAAACACTCCAGTTTTGATTCTGTAACTTCGGGGGAACTGGAACTCATTTCTGGGGAAGTCAACTTCTTCTCCACTTCTGCGAAATCTTGCTCTAAATTCATTTCTGAGAGAGCACTGTTTGGTAAAAGTAAATTCTCCGATAATGTGTTTTGGAGCAGCGGAGATTCTGCGCTTTCTTTGCTCGGAGTTCCTATTAACGGGTAATATTGGGCATCATCATTCTGCAAAAAAATTAAATCAATGAAATCACAACTGCAGTCGGGATAAAAAGCTAAAAAGATAAACTGTACCCTTCATCACTGATGACCATGCTCCAGTGAGGCATAAGTGACGTCTCTGGAGATTCAGATAATTGAAACAATATTTGATGCCCCTGAATTTATTGGAGTAAATGGAAGAAACGTTGCGGGAAATGTGATAAAATGCTTATTGAGATAAGTCGGATGAAACTGTAACAAATAACATAAAGGGATTCCATACATTGTAGAAGTTGGGCGGCTCTTGCGATAAAGACTCTCTTGCCAAGCGTCTCTTCTTTAAGGGCGTCACCATTTCACTAGGGGGAGATTCTGTAAAACAATAAAAATTTCATGTATTACCGACCATTTTACAGACTATGAAAGTAATTTCATCAATTTAAAATATTAGGTACTCGCGTTATATATACATAAATATACAGTAGAACTGCGATATAACGAAACGAGATAAATGACGTAAATCGAAAAAAAAAACAAAATTTACGACGTAAAACCATTTTTTCATACAAAAATGCATTTATATAACGAAATCTCGTTAATATGTATAACAAAATCATATTTGTCCCGTTCGAAAAAATGTCAATTCATTTACGTAAATTTATAACGAAATTAAAAAAAAAGGTTTAAAGATAAAAATATTATTTCGCACTTTTCGGCGGCGCGCAGTGGTCTGTCAGCTTCCAGAATGTCAAAGCTTCTATCAAAGACTAACTAATTTGTATAAAGATCGCCGACTCTGCCCAAAATCCAAGAATGGATGTGACGTACACGCACAGCTGGATGTGACATAACTCCCGGGTAGGAGGTACTTAGCTCTCGGCTGGGAATCTAAAGAGAATCTAAAGAGAATCAATTTAAAACTTCAGAATAGTGGGTGGTATCTTTAAGATATCTCCTTCGATGACTGCAAAAAATTGATTTACCGCTTTGTTATAACTTAATTACTTTTGAAACATCCACAAATTTTATAATATTTTAAACTTAGGGCTAATAAAATTTGGATACGGCGATCTTTTCCTATTATTGATTAGGAGAATGGAATTGAAATTACCGGCAGTAGGTGAATCACTTTCTTCGCTGATGGCTTGTCTCAGCCACCGCTTTTTGGCGGAGTGTTGGGGCGGGGGGGGCGGGTCGGGGGAGCGCGGGGGCGGGTGGTGCAGCGGCGAGGCGGCGCTGCGCAGCGCCCGCTTGCCCGGCGCAGGCGCCCCCGCCGGCGGCCGCGCGCGCTTGCCTCCCAGCGAGAGATCTCGCGCGGCGCGCTTGCCTCGCCGCGGGGAGGGCGAGCGGGAGCGCGCCGCCTCCGTGGGCCGCTCCTTCTCCGGGGTGGACTCCGCGCTGATGGTGCCGCCGCTCAGTGTGCCGATCATGGTATTCGCCACCCTCACTAGGTTCTCGATAGACTTTCCCCCGAGGAATGTCCGCTTTTCCATGAAGCGCTCGCTATCGGCCAGACCCGAGTAATCTGCGGAAGCGCTCGACTCGTAGTTGGCGTGCGACTCGGGGGATTTGTTGAGCCATTCGTTCATGATAGCTTTTTTCGTTTTGGGAAATTTGAAGGTGGTTTCCAGCGGCCCGACAGCCGCTTCGACGAGAAGGCAAGCAGAACTCAATCCCGCTTTCATCCTCTGTAATATTCCCAATATTAGTACTTGAAATATACATTCTGCACTCTAAATTATTAACACTACTTGAACAAGAAAACTGATAAACAGAGTAATTAAAATATGTTCATTCGACTCATATTTTAGCTATTTTAAAATAATAGAATTTTAAAAAAAAATCATAAAATTAAATATGTGATTTTTCATTCCCTATTAAGTTTTAACATACCGGTAGCTAATTAATAAAAAAATAAAATAATTTAATGTGACTTTTCATCCCTTATTAAATTTTAACATACCCGGTACCATAATGTACATTATTTTTTTATCCACAAAATCTTAATGTCATTTCAATATTAGAAAATAATTTGATAATGCGTTCCAAACCTCAGTATCCCGGAGTTAAATGCGGGTATGTTGTTTTCTGCATAACGCAATCATTTTGCAATTTTACATACATTCATATTGAGGTTTTAACTGCAGTTTACTTTTTGAGTAAATGAAAACTTAAATGGAATAGAATGACAGATGTAACAAATTATATCCAATTAAGCTCTTTTACACTTTCTTCTTTTAAAAGAAATTTTTTTAAATTTGTAAAAACATCATTGGAATGATAAATACATTCAATACAATAAAAATACTATCCTCGATTTTATAAAGACCCTAATATTTTACACTATCTTAGAAAGTTTGGTTTCCGAAATAGTTGTTTAGTAACAAAGTGTGCATTACATGAATAGATTCCCCGAGAGCGATATTGGTCTCGGCCAGTTCCCGGAAGGTGTCCTCCGGGGCGAAGGGGTCGGGCAGCGGCAGTGGGGCTGCGGGCGGGGGCTGG
Source organism: Brachycentrus maculatus (assembly GCF_059751285.1). NCBI lineage: Eukaryota > Metazoa > Arthropoda > Insecta > Trichoptera > Brachycentridae > Brachycentrus > Brachycentrus maculatus. Next base: position 383,511 of record NW_028280847.1, on the reverse strand, counting down.
GAGCGGGGGGGGGACATGAGCGCGCCCATCTGCTCCTCCTCGGAGGTGAGCATGTCGCTGTCCGCAGAGTTGAGTCGCTTCCTATCCGCGTGGCTGGTGCTGGTGGTACTGGTGGTGCGAGCCCTGCCCTTCCTTCTGCATCCACAAACAACAATTATTTTGTGACAACCGATTTCAGTAAGGACAATTTCACAAATAAAACGCCTCATTTATAATTTCTTAGGGTTTTATAACCATATTATTTTTTTCAATTGATTTAAATTATTGATTTTATACAGATATTTTGATTTTGTAACAAAAAATGTGAATTTATTTTGAATTATCTTGTTCGGTTTCTATATTCAAAATTGTTTTTTCAAAATATTTATTTGCTACCTACCCCCAAGGCCAGATTTACATTGAGTCAGTGACCGACTTCAAACACAAGGCAAGTCAGCGCGGACTCGATAACGCTATCATGTAAAACAGTATAGAGCCGTTGTGTCAGTGCGACTTCTATATTCCCGGTGTAAACAGTGTAAATTGGTTCTCAGCGCCAGTACTGAGATCAGTAACTGACCCTAAATTTATGAATAACTTATAGAAACCATTTACAAAATGGTGGTACATATGGATAGAGAAAAATGTTAACCTCGGTCTGCCTTTCAACATAGAATGAAGAGCAGCCTCTTGGGCGTGTTGGGCAGCGGACGTCTCCTTGCAGTCCCCGGAAATGAGGGGACAGGGCTGTTGCGGATCCGGCTCCCTGCGCTTGCTTTGCTTATCCCGGTTCTCTAGTTTCCTCTGTTCGGCCTTCTCCATGCGCTCAAAAGCCTTCATTATTGCTTCCATTTTTCTTTCTTCGCGTGTCTGTTATATAAGAGTAACATGTAACATTAGCATTTTTACATAATAAAGATTCAAAATTAAGTATCGTAAGGAGGAATAATTCCACATGGATTCCTATTGAAGCTTAGATTCATTTTGAATGATTCCGTACATAGAATGACATCTGAATGAAATCTGCTTATGACATCTTAATATGCAAAAAATAAAGAAAAAAATATATAATGGGGATTTTTAATTTATTATTTTTAAACAAACAAATCAAAACAATAATGGGTCAGCCTAAAGCATTTTTATTTAATAAAAGTTTGATTTATGCGATTTTTTGTCAACAAATTATTTTGAATGCTTTGTTTAGTAATTGTTTAATATTGAGAAAACACAAGCTTTGCTTACCATTTTCTTCTTATCCTTAGCAGACTTGGATTTAGATTCACCCTGAGAGTCACTCTTTTCATCTGCAGATTCACCGGCAGTGGCTGCAGCGGATGCTCGGGTTGTTCTGGTGGAGTGAATGGAAGTTCTGCGAGTGGAGACCACACTCTCACTGGCCTCATCCGTGTCCGGCTCCTCCTTTTTGGAAATAGATTTAGAATCGCTTTCCGCAGACTCATTGAGATCAGTTTCCACGGGAAGAACTGGTTCAGGTTTAATAACCTCCGTTTGCTGCGTTTCTCTCTCGGGAGATTTTGGAATAACTTCTTCTTTTACCAGAGAGAGTTTCGGCGGTGATAAAACATTCTCAGTCTCCGCTTCTTCTTTAATAATTTTTGAGATGTCCATGTCGACAGCAGTGAAAAATTCTTCTTTAAGAGGAATCAACGGATTAGTCTCTATAAATGGTTTGACATCTAGAATTTCGTCTAATGTGGGTTGTATGAAGGCTTCTTCCTTTTTGACGAGAACAGTTGGACTGTTATCTTCCAACTCCTGTTTCACTTTAGGGCCGGATAGTTTAGGACTGCAGAGCTTGGGAGAGATGTTTTCTTTGGGCGTGGCTGTCGGCGCGGAGGCAGGTAGAGAGAAGAGCGCCGAGGAGCTAGCGTGGCGAGTGCGGCCTCGACGGTCTCGCTCCCAACTCGCACCGTTATTCCTGTGACTCAGGGCCGTACTCGGGCTGGTCTGCTTGCAGTGGTTCGGGTTTCCGCAAGCGCATGGTTGCCAACTGCCTGATGACTCGTGGCCGATACTAATTTCCGTGTTGGATTGGACACAGCTCGTGGTGACTAAATAAACATGCAAGGCGCCCTTTATAATGCAGTGCTGAAGTTCCGCATTAGGCTTACAAGAGCGCCTGACAAATCGGGCTTCGTTGCCGTACGTGCGCGTGTCGATGCATACCTGAGTAGAGTCTTTAGGGAATCGGTAGAAGAACAAGTACGGGCCGGGTCTCTGACTGCCCGCTCTCCCGATAGGATGCGGTTGCGGCCGGTGCTGGGCGGACAGCATATATTTGCCACGAAGTTCAATGATGGCGGTGTTTTCCTTCAAGTCCTTTGTAGCTATAAGTATTTTAGCCCCCGCATGAGGGACTGTAGTACAGTAATGAGCGGTAAGGACATTGGACACGGAAGGGTTACTTGTCGCTTTGGAATAGTACCGAGCTATTTTAGCTCTCAACTCGGGACTATAGTGGTTGGTCGTAGCTAGCTCGTAACTTTCCTGAGATTGGTTCACCTGTTGGGATGCATTAGGCGGAGAGAGATATTTATTTCTGTTCACTATATCGCTTTTTCTCTTTAATCTTTTTTCGGGAATTTTTCTTTTAGGGCCCTTACGCCCGTTGTCGACCCTCCTGGGGCGTTTGGGAGCTCGCTTGGCATTGCTAGTGGGCAGCGGCGCGGGCGGAACGGGCAGGGAGTACTGAGGAGGCTGGTGGGGAGGTACAACGGGGACGGAGGAACTCACGCCTCCGACGGTATTGCTGTAGGTCGTCACCGTGATGGGACGCTTTCTGTGTGAACTCAGAATCCCACCCATCGGCAGCTTCTTGTTCCGGTGAAAGTTGACGGATCTGCTAGACGACTCGCTTCCGGATGATCCTAGGCCCGTGAGTTCTTCGCGTTTCCTCATTTGAATAGATCGGGCTCGTTTGCGGTCTACCAATCTGGGTTGGCACTTTTCGCACATGTAGTCATCGGGGATGTTTTGGCGATCGATGGCCATGCAGTCTACGTGCTGCCACTCGCCACACCTGTCGCAACATATCATGTAGCCATCGTCGTGGGTAAACTCGCACACGCAACGAGTCTTCCCCTCGTCCTCTCCTTCAGGGGCCGTTTCCGTATCGCTCCCGTTCCTCTCCATCTGCCTTCTCTCGTCTCCGTCGATGGAGGATATCACGGAAGCTGTATCTTCGTCGTCGCGCTCCTGGGGAAGAAGGCTGCGGTACTGGTAGGCGCTCTGCGCCGAGGAAACCGTGTTTGCGGCCATCAGAGAACCGCTCGTGTGTACGGGAGACTGGCTGGGAAGTGACTTGACCGGAGATAGTAAAGTGAGCGGCGTGGACTTGACGGGACTAGTGAGTGGCGAGGCGATGCTTGTACTGTTGACGGGAGAGGTACTACTTGTGGCTTGGCTGCCAGTATTACCGGCGCTACTACTAACAACTTGAGGAGTCCCGGCGTAATTATGATCTAACATTACTAACTGCAAAGTAAAGTAATGGTATGATAAAGAATCGTCTGATAAATTGGGACGTTCTTCTGTGCCGGGTATATCATCCGAAAGTAAAGAAGTGGTTGGATCTCCACTGGAAAAAAAAGAATAATGTTAAATAAATTGATGGTAGATTATGTGATACAAAAACAAGATTAGCTTGAAATTCTACAATGACTCCAATACCCATTTCCAATGATTCACACTTTTAGTTTTCTAATACTAATCTATTCAATTTGGTACCCAAAAACCTTAACTCGAACACTAAATAACTAGCCTTTAAGTTGTCAAAAATCAAGTTAAAACTGCTTCAAAATAATTTAGAGCCCCATGCAACATAGGTTGCATGGGGCTCTAATGGGGTTGCTGGGGCGAATAGGAGCCATAAGAAACATTTGTTAACACCGCAGATTCCATTTTGTATTCAATGTGCATAATGGTGGACAGCTAGGAAAAGAAATTGTAATATAAATGGATCTCGGGGCAACCAATGCAGACTAACAGTCGGAATCAGCTAACTGTCATGTGCTCGTTAGTATACATAAATGGCCCAGGAGACTTTTATTATATTATGTCATTTTTCCAATTTTCTTTTGTGCATTAAATACATAAAATGACGAAAGTACCAGATGAATAGATTAAAAAAAAATTAAATTAGTAATAATTACAATAAAATAGCCCAAATGAATCATTATTTAGTAATATTTGAAACTTTTAAAGTGCGTATCAAATATTTCTAAATATTACTCAATTTTATTTTCTGATAATAATTTTATCATTATAATTTTTTTATTTCCTGCCGATATTCGTCGGTATAAACCAACACATCTATATATCTGATAAGAGCTTGTATAATCTGAATATGTTTGGAGTTGGTAATGTTATACGTACTGTATCTGTCTCTGGTGCTGGTGCTGGTGCTGGTGGTGGTGGCGGTGGCGGTCCGCCGGATAGCAATCATTACTTTTATCAGCTGGCTGGATATTGCCGACCACCGGAGATTGAGGAAATGCGTGAAGAGCTTTCGGTTGCGACAGAGACTGTAATATTTGCGCCGTAAGGTTCTGGTTAGAGGATACGGAGTTCTGGTTGCTCTCCAATCCTAGAATGCTCTGGATATATCGCACACTGTGGGTATCACTCACAGTTTGGTAGCAGTGAGTATTCGCTCGATTGTGCTGCGCCGAATTGGACGAGACCATATGTCCCGGAGCTTGCTGTAGCACTAACCGATGAGATGTATTTTTACTATTATGCTTTTGCAAACTGACACTTCCGCTAGTACTCTTCGCATAGAAGCTCTGTTTTTGACTATTAGCTAGATTCAAATTACTAGCGGTTCCTGCGGGCCGCGACTTCCCTTGCAAGTTGTGAGATCCCTTAGCTCCCGCACTAGTTCTGGAAGGCGGCACACTTTTCAGGCCCCCTTTAGGGTGAGAGGAAATATTCTGCTGTTGCACGATTTTCACAGGCATCGAAGAATGCATATTTTGCGATTGAACTATGTTTGGAAATGATCCCGATCTACTAGACACCTTTTGACTGTATTGAAAGGAGCTATTTGTTTTAGACGACCTTCCCACCGACTGCAAGGAAATCTTGGGACCGGGCACGACCCTGGAGAGCACGTGACTGTGCTGATTGGTACTAGATATAGGATTACTATGTGATAAATTGGTCGATTTGTTCACGGGCCTGAAACTCCCCGAGGTGATGACGGAGACCCCCCTCGAGTTCATGTGCCCAGTCTGTCCTCTGCCACCGCCGCTACTGTTGCTCGATGAAACCTTCCCGGATAACTGAGTGGCGGGCACAGAACTGTGTACCGCTTGCTCGGGTTGCTGAGCTGAGGGGCTACAATTCAGTTTACTGATATCCTCCGAACTTAAATAGTTAGCGTGTATAACGCCTTTCATATTTGAAGCTATGGAGCCGTGCTTGGGAATAGTAATACTGCTGAGTATCTGCACTTTGGGAGAGTATTTATGGTTGGACGTGGCGCTACACGAGTTAGGGCCGGACAGAAGGGGAGATGGGAAAGGCTGACCCGTACTCGTGAGGATGATTTGAGACACCGTGGTGGACGGTCCTTCCGTCTCACTTTGCGCCGGTTTATCATTACCGGATGAGGCGTTTGAAGATAGTATAGTAGGCAACCATAGCGTCTGATTTCCACTGGACACACTCTGGACGACATTCTGTATGGCCGTAATGTTCCCTACTGTCGAACCTACGTTGAGGGTAAACTTGGGAACACTCGGTAGGATGGGTGATGTCTCCGCGGGCTCCCGCGCATCGTCACACGCCGGCCTGGATTCTCCATTGTGAGACTCGACACCCTTTTCATTAGAATGTAGTCGCTCCAACCTGTCTTCTACGGAAAGCAGATTGGGAGGATCTCCTTCCACTTCCTCGGCTATGGAAAGCAGATTGGATCCTTCTGACTCTTCTATATCATCCTGGACATGATTTAATTTAGTTTTAGATTCACTTTTAATGTACGATTGGAATTGGTCACTATCATGGTCATACGAAATAGGCGAGTTTGAAGTGTGTAAATCACTGGAGAGCACTAAAACAGGAGTTTGGGTACAAGTATCCATACTGTGGTGATTGGTACCATTAACTAATAGTAGATCCAACGAGGGCACCTTGCCTTCCCCGGCGGCGGCCGACCCGCAGTCCTGCGGAATAAGCGATACACTATTACGTAATATATCCCAGCACATTGGGGATGCAAACTTTACATAGAACTAAGTTGTGGAGAGTTCAATTTAATGAAGTGTTTTTTCAACGCTTACTGTCCGGAGTGTCAACATAGAGAGTGTTATGGCATACATTTTTAGAGATTTAACAATATGCTTAATTATCATACATGTAACTCGAATGTTTCTTTTTCACTTGTATACACACATACTTGTATACACTTGTTCGCCTTGGTAGTGTAATGGTCATCACACTCGGCTACCGTACTGGAAGTCCCGGGTTCAATTCCCAGGGAGGGATCAAATAAATATACTTGTAATAGTATGTGATTTTTCACTCTTATATTTATTTAATATTACCCTGGACACTCTTGTTCGCCTTCATAGTGTAATGGTCAGCACACTCGGCTACCGTACTGGAAGTCCCGGGTTCGATTCCCAGGGAGGGATCAAATAAATATACTTGCAATAATATGTGATTTTTCACTCTAATATTTATTTAATATTACCCTGGACTGGTACCTGAAGCAGAGGGCTGATCACCTTTCCTTCATGTGTTAAAAATCAAGATAACACTGCGTTTATATGATGGAGTGCCCTATGCACCATCGGGTGCAGATAAGGGTTTGAATAAATGTATTCATGGAACACACGAGATAAACAGCTTTTTTTCAAAAATCACAATGATTTTAATAGAAAAATTAAAACACATTCTACACTGATGTTATTCATTGATGTCATATTTTTTTTTTAAATGTTGATTTGTAATGTGCGTAAATGAAGTGGTTATTTGGATATTTGCCAACACCAGTCACGGTGGCTGTACACCGCGGAAAGGGAGGGAACCTGCGCTATAGTAAGTATACTCGCGGTGTATGCGGCTAGGGGAGGTAGCAGTGTATATTCAACTTACCAGCCGGGACTCTGTATCATAATCTCCTTTCTGAGCAAACATACTGCCATCAATTTCATTTTGTAGTGTCCACCGCTATCGGCTTCCAGACACCGCGACACCGACTCTGTCGAGTGCCAGAACTTCTATCTGCAAAATAAAATCAAGGCTGACTTCGTACCTAACATTACTTCCTACTTTATACTTCTATATTTGAAGAAACAAGGTAAAGAAATAGAGAAGCAAAAAAAGGCAACAATCAAACAATTCCTTTATACTTCATTGTCATTATTTTTAAAATAAATTATTATTAGTTTCCGAGAAAGCATGTATGGTTTGCCGGCTGTGATATTTCTTGTTCTTCCCTGGGGATCGACACATCAATTATATACAGTGAAACCTCTATCTATCGTTCCTCGAATAATCGTTTTCCCGGATGTGTCGTTTATTTCTTCTACCCCGAATTCATTTCATACAAAAATAGATCGCATCTTGAATTATGCTACATATTTGATATAAATTGTCTGTTTTTTTGCTTTTTTTTTAATTTTCTGAATTTTGTTATATTCGACGACAATATTTCAACGTGTGGGATACAGCCTATCGAAAGCTTGTGTGATGGATACAGCAGAAGAGGTCTGAAGATCTTTGGGTTCTGTTCAACTTTGTATTTTTTTTTTAATAAATACATTTATTAACATCTAAAACTTGTATTCTTGAAATTTCCACCTACTAATGGTTATGCAGATTGGGAGGACAGTATTTTTACTCAATCGTATCTCCTTGAGTATTGACTTCTTTAAACCGCATTCATCGTTTTCCCGCATTCATAGTTTATTTCAATAGGTCCCTTTAAAAACAATAGATAGAGGTTTCTCTGTATATTAACGAGGGCCTGCTGGAGTAGTACTAGGTGGAGTACGGAGAGCACGGCGGAGTCAGCCAGGCCTCCGCTGTGACTTTGCATTCCACCATTACTGTAAGATGCAAAACACTACATATCACTATATACTAGCCGGCTGAGCTCTTTGAGGCGGTATTTCCAAATACCTGTTAAATGCTTCTACTGCACTTTAGTGGCTGTTAGGCAAAACAGTCATAGCAATAAATTTAATAATGGTAGATTGAGAAGCGGGAAAGTTGACAGTGCCAACCTTAGAAACATAAACTCAACAAAATACAATTTCTGCTGCAAATGTACGCCAACATCGCGGCTCAAAACTCGGAATAAATCTATATAAAACAAGAGACTAAAGATGGCCAGAAGTGAGTCAACTGAATTAATGCCAAACATAGGCAATGGAGCTAGTTAATAGTCTGTGCTCATTTCATGTGATATTGTCAAGAAAGCCCGGGGTCTTACACTTAAGTATTCTTACTTTGTCATTGGTAGTATCTACAAAATTACTATTATAAATATTTGCATTATAATAATTCCCAAAATTCTGTTCATAACAATTAAAGATTTCAGTTTTTTTAAACTTTTGTTAACTGTTATAACGGAGAAACAAAAACATATTTTTTTCACCAATGTTTTTTTCACCGTGTTTATGTGAGGACGCAGCTTTCTATATAAATAAAAATGTAAATACATTTTGACATCTCAAAATAGATCAAAAAAAGTATTTATAAGGCTTTAGATCCCGTCATTGGCTCCATGTAAAATAATTCAGGAAGGATCTTTCATACATTTAAAAATAAAAGGTTCTCTGCTAAATAAAAAGCTTACTCAATTCACATGAATGTTACACGTTACTATTTTCAACTATCGGTCCGCGAGAGAGAAATTATTTTAACTGAACAGATTCAAACAAAAACTTACATTTGAAACTGTATATGTATGAATATTTATGTATATATGCATGTATGTATGTGTGCATGTATTTGTATATACATGTTGGGCAAAAGATTTCGATTTGTATTTTTATTTTTTTTTAAATAAGTTATACATCGATATATAGAATTAAATGGTCTTACAAGTTAATGGTCTTTAAATTATTTTATTAAAATTAAACACTTATTTTGATTATTGGATCATGTGTTTAATTTTAATATAATAATCATGTCATTCCACAAAGTTAATGCCGAATCAATAAATAATGTCTTTGAATTAGTTGTAATATTACATAAATTGAAGTTACAAAAATACTTAAAGGAAAACGAGATAAAAAAGTACACTAAACCAATTTTGTTTCCGCACAAAATAAGTTGTGTAAAGCTGTGATATATTTATTTTAGCTATCTTCAGATATATGTTTACGTATCAACAATATGCAACATATTGATACAAATACATCATATTGCAAAACTAATATATAGATTTATTATATATATGATATGATTATATATGATATATGATTATATATATATATATATATATATATATATATATATTATATATATATATATTATATATATATATATATATATATATATATATATATATATATATATATATATATATATATATATATATATATATATATATATATATATATATATATATATATATATATATATATATATATATATATATATATATATATATATATATATATATATATTATATATATATATATATTATATATATATATATATTATATATATATATATATATTATATATTTATAAATTAGTTAATGACTCTCACCCCCACTCTATTCCTTAGAGGTAGGGTGACCATTAAAATGTGCTATATTCCGCATTGTACGGACGGTCCCGCTGAGCGACATGACGACAGCTACAGCGTCACAGCACCGCGCGCAGCGCAGGGGCCTATTCTGGGTGAATACACGGCGAGCCGCCCCGCTCCCCTCTCCCCTCTCCCCGCCCCCCTCCTTCCGCCCGGCCGCTCCACGAACATGCGCACTCCGCACCGACATAACAATACCATTTCGAATCTATCTCTATGTATACGTATGTACGTACTGCGTACGTGTGGCACCGTAATTCAATAACCGTTCTATTTAATCAATTACTTGATAAAAGATTAATCGATGTATAAAAATAATTACTAAACCTTCATAAGTATTCAATTTTATAAACACTGAAAACGTTGCTACACCTAACGGGTAATAATTTTCCCGGTAATCAGATATAATTGAAAAATTTGCAAGTATTTCGCTTTAAAGCAATCTAAAATATAGTAAAATGTTAAACAGCATAATCTTTCCCTAAAGGACACGACAATAATACTTTAAGCACTCGATCGCGTGTTTGACCATCACGAAGTGTAATATATATATTTTAGAGTTTTTAATTAAATTAGAATCCGCTTCCTGGTTAATGGTGCTTTTAGCAAAAAATATAATATCTGCTTTACGATTTATATATTCAGTGTTTCATTCAAAGATATCGATTCTGTCCCAACAAGATATTGGAAAAGCCATAAAAGTGGAAAACTTCGTTTTGACGCGTCGGGAAAAATCGTTCATGGAGCAATCTAAAGGTTACGATGCGAGCCTTTGTATAGTCAGTACAGCGAGCCGAGCTCGTTCCGAGTACTACATCCGAAGTCGGATGCTCGCCGCGAATGTAACGTTACAACGAAATGCTCCGGTCAGTCCCCACCTTAGGGGGCTTGTGCACTACCCGGAATTTTACCGTCCGGCAGTCCGGTTTTGAAAAATAAAAGCGACTACGACGGTTTAGCGTGATCGAATTTACGCGCAATGTGTTCACGCACCGATCCGAAGAAAGATGGACAAAAGCACGAGCCAATCCGAGCCAATAATCGTTTTATCACGCTAACTGAAATGCCGGACGGTAAAATTCCGTGTAGTGCACAAACGCCCTTAAGGTCACTACGAAGATTTCTCGTTTTTAATATGCTCCAATTTGACCCGTCCATCCGCATTTATATTTTTTTTAAATATGTATTACAAATATACTAATTAAATGTATCCCCAAAGTAAAAAGTTGCCCCGCCCGGAGGCGAAGTGACACGGTTTGTCAAACAATGACGCGCTAATATTTTGCACCTGATAAAACGAGAACAAACATAGAAAATAATCTTTAAATGTAGAAAAAGGTAGCACGCACTAAACAGATTGATTTTTGTGGTATAAATCAGTCCAACAAATCATAACGCTCACGTATGACTCACACTTTTAAGGGTAAAAAAGGCGTTCAAATTCAACCGAGTTAAAAAAAATAAACTATCTCATAAAATTATAACTACTACTGTTTTACCAATAAATATGGTACATATAACTATTACGCACGTATTTTATCGAGTGTCTAGATCAGAAATGTGATAAATTGACAAGAAAACTTAAAAAATAACCTGGGATGTGTCTGTTTTGAATGTTGACTGATTTTACTTGATATTTTAATCAAAAGGATAATTCTATCCTAACATGGATATCTTTGGTCAAGTACCGTTAGTAAATTTGTATAAAAATAATAAGAAATAATGCATTACAAAAAGTATCTTTATAATATGAACTACCCGCGGACGGGGGTGTGGCTTAAACCGCGGCTGATATGCGAATGTAAATTTGCTCTCCTGAAAAGTTAACAAACTTGTTATTAGAAAGATTGTTTTAGTTTTACTTTTTATTTATTTGAACTTTACAGAAAAGAAATAAGCACATTGGCGGGCTTATTGCTAAAAATCAATATCTTCCAACGAAACAAAAACAGACTAGTGATATTGGTCAAAACGTTTGAAACCTATAAGGTTATAGCAGTATACTGTATAGCTGATTGCGAGTTTAGGGAAGGAGGTAGAGGGAAAATTAAGGCAGAGGTTTGATGGGTAACAAAATGAATATCAGACAATATTAATATTACAATGATACTGGTAGCATCAAAAACGCCATGAAGATGAACATCCAACGGTTCAAAAGGTGTAGACCAGAATTCAAAGTAATCCACAACAAAGCGCAGTTCAATTGGCGAAAAATCTTAATGTGTATCATAGAGCCCATGTTAAAAAATTATACTATGATTGAATGCCCTACAAAACACAAAAATGCAAGATTTAACCCTGCACCAAAGGCAGTTCACCTAGCAAGAGCAAACACTTGCACGTTGGTGACGAGCGTTTAAATTTGGTCTTCTCTGGTGATTTCTTTACAGTTCAGCAATATGTAAACAAACAAAACGATTGTGTATGGGGTTACAGTCAAATAAAAAAACAATGGATCTTTGTCAGACAGGAGGAATATCTAATTTAACATACTCAACCTATAAAGGATTATATTATACTCGTTTTGTGTTTAAAACAGCCGATAAAATATTATATTATCTTTTGGAAAATTCACCTTCGAAAAAACGTTATTTTCCTAAGTTGGCAATGAATGACGTCACAGAAACGATGGAGTTATTTTAATGTTGGTGTCATTGCTTATTTATTGGCGGCTCTTTTTGTTGATGTCTATAGTCCACTCGCCCACTCCCCCCTCCCCTCATATTTGTATAACACAAATGGTAGGTGTAGTAAACAATCTGGTAGAATCATTGGATGTTTCAACGAGACTCTACACCATCCCATAAAGCCTGTGACAACGTTTTTTACAAGAAAAAGTTCCCAGCTTCATTTCTTCACAATAATGGCCACCATATTCCCCGGACCTAAGCCCAATGGACTTTTCCATAAGGTCCATCCTGGAAGCCGAATCCACCAACAAAATACGAGACAATCGACGCCTTACAGATTGCCAGTCGCCGAGAATGGGGCAAGCCCATCGAAACACACTCGTGCACCGTGTGAAGCCTTCTCGGACAGACTCAATGCTATTACCCTTACCAAAGGTGGCTATATCGAACAATCAAAACCATTATTATCAATAAGTAATGCACACTTCACAATATATGTATGCATGTTGCAGTGCCTTACATGACACTGAATTCCGACTAGAATAATAACCAAAACTTATTCCGGAAAACTCGTTAAAACGTAATTATTTACATCTCCTCGTTTATAAACCAGCCTTTCCCGTACAACAAAGAAAGCCTTCAAAATGTATAATATGATATTCACTATCCTGCTTTTCCTTATTAAAAAATATTAATTATTCAGAATCCCTTTCCCAGTTTTAAAAAAAAACATTATACATTTTAGCAAACAGTTTAAAGCTAAAAAATTAATGAATTTTTGCATGTAAATGGCGTAATAAAATTAAGTATTACCACTAGCATATGATTTATGCACACCAACGAAACTAAATTACAAGAATATTGTTTGATTTTATTACTGAACAACCAATCATGGCATTCGCTATATCAGATCTAAATGAAACCTCCAGAAAATAAAAATTAGATTATTAGTATTAACAAACTTTACCACAGACTGTAAAGGACCTAAATATATGTATATCAAACTCAATTGAAAAATATATTTGAATGAAATTACCGTTACAGTTTTTCCTTAATTTGTGATCCTTCGCATGATTTGGACAGAAAGATTGTTCCGAATATAGTGGCGCCTCAAGACGGAGGAATGAGCTTGCGAGTGTAAATCTTCATGCCAAGTGCCTGGTCTATTCGTTTAACTATGACAGTGCACTAATATTGTTTTTATCGTTTTATAGAAAAAGGAGCATTTTAATCATTTTAAGAAAAGTGCGCTACTTTGTTGTAAGTATACTGCAATTAGAAAAATATATTAATACTATAAATGTTTGTAAATAGGACATAGAGTTAAAAAAATATAACACAATTCACAAAGTAGATATGTAAATGAATAAACATTTAGATATTCAGTTTATTTTTGGCAAATACTGTAAAATTGGAAACCTGTGCTTGACATTGTGCAATTCAGATTGGTAAAATTTTGTTTTTAAATTGTGCCAAATTTTCTCGTATCCATGGAAATCCGAAAAATGGCATTTTAGGAAGTAGGCAAAGTTCTGCATCATTACGAATTAACTATATATATAGTCAACTATGCTAGTCAATTCCCACTCCGAGTACTACATACCCAGGGCAGAGATTGAAAGTTCCGTGTTAGAGCTAAACTACAGTAAGAAGTGTAAAGTTACGTCGAATTGTAAAGAGGTCACATCCAACGAAAGAGTACATATAGATTGTAATTGCAATAATAACGGCATCCGGGTCCGTGGGACCACTAGGATTTGATATTGCACAGTCGATATCACCGCCGCTTTCGCTCCCAAATATAAGCACAGCCTTGCAGTGCACTCATTTTTAATCAAGTTAAAAGGGATTTCACACTGAAATAAGTTTGAAACTGCCGCAGTACTAACTACATCCCAAAGGAACTGACTAATTGGTATTGTTCATTGATTTCGATTGTTGTTTTCTACTACAAAAAGAAAAGTCAATATTAATATTATAGATAGATGGGATAGTGAGTGCTCGAAAAATGCTTAATATTTTGGTGCTCATGGTGTCAACTTCTATTGATCAATTAAAACAGTATATGACAGCTCCCCCCTACTAAGCCCTGTGCCTACAAACAATTTTGATTGGTTTTTTTTTATACTTTTGTATCGAGTGTTATCTGTATTGTAAATTTATGAATGACATGGATAAAAGGTATGAATTCGACAAAATGCTCACCCTTGATTGAAAAAATGGAGTGAAGAAAGTTACCAACCCAGTTACAGGTAGGATGCCGTATTAAAGTATTAGATATAATTTAAACCAGCTTTTCTCTAATCATTTAACCAAATATATCTTTCCCGTAGTATCCTCATTCAGTACTCCGCTACAAAATGTAAAATCACTTTGTTTATTTTACAACACTATATTCCAAAAATTCTATAAATTACTAATTCAAAGAAATTAATAAAAACAAATACTTATAAAGGATTAGAGTGTTAAGTGGAACATGTTAACAGGATAATAGATTTTTTTAAATAAACAGTGAGTTGACAGTCAACATATAAATTCTGATCTAAGAAATTGTAAGCGTCGCTTGAAAAAATGGAAGGTAGGAATTTGGAAAAATGCTCATCCTCGACTAAGAATATAATGACAAGAAAGAAGAACAGAGAAACTGATTGACTCAGCCACGCATAGAATGGAGTATCGAGAAAACACATTTTCATGTATTACCGCACATCAAGTAGCATGTATAATTGTAACCAGCTTGTACTAGGAAGTGATGATTAAGACTTTCTCATACTACCCCTGTACTCTAAATGCATTCTATTATATTAAAACATAAAATAGCGTGTTTACTATTTGCCTCATCAGTTACACAATATGAATGAGATTTTATCTTAATGATATTTTATTTTATTTTGGGCAGTGGTGTACTGCCATCTGTGAAATCAGTAAAATATTATTGTCTTTTCATTACCAGTATGCCCCATAATAGCATTCCTCTTATTCCATAGTAATTATTGAAGATGGCTATGAGAAGTAAGATACTGAAATAGCAGTGTTATAATCCTTGTTCTATGTTTTGGTTGTGTGATTGATTATTCAATAATATAAGATTACTTTAAAATTTCGTCAAATACTCACGTATATAAGTTCAAACAAGGATCCCATGACACTTGAACAAGGCTCTCAGTTGAAGTGTTACAATAACCAAATACTATTTTTAAAATGTTTTCTTTTTTACAATCCATTCACAACACCGCGAATTAAAGAATCAAGAAAACAGCAATCGTGAGTAATGCATGAAAATCCAGGCTAGAATAAAAATGTATTTTAATTATTACATTTTATTTACAGCAGATTTTTAACTACCCACAGAATGTCTGGACGTCTGTTTTCAATAAAATACGGTGAGTAGTGAATTCCATCCGAAAACTAAACAAAAAATAGAATACAATTACTGAGACTATTTACTTAGTTTCAAAACAAATTTACGTTTCATCGATAAAAAGGATTTATAACCATTTTAATACATGTTTTGGGATATGTCTAACAAACAACCCAGCGAGTGTTTGACAATACTTATCGAAAGGTAACAGGATTACTTATCATACGATAAACATCCTTGCATATTATGTTTAACTATGTTCTAAAATACATTGATTAACTTTTAAATTGAAGACACGTATCAACATAATACATAAAACAGAGTTTAGATGAAAGATATTACGGGACATTCACGTAAACACGAATATAATGTACAGCAAAAGTACACGTAAAACTTTTTCAAACTATAATAGCACAATGGCTAAGTACATACGCATAAAAACCAAACAAAAATCGTCATTTCTAGATGGTAAATACGAAAGACTTACCTTTTAATTGACAGCAACACAACAAAATAATTCTAACAAGGATGTAAACACAGTCAAAACACGTAAAAAACCAAGAAATCCAGCTTCAGATAAACTGTTCGGAGACTTTTTGAAACAGGTTATTCATTTTTAAATTCACATATAATAATACTTTCGACGAAATGCAATATTTGACAAAACTCTTTCAATCAACGTCGAAAAACATACATCCAAACTAAAGATGGCGGCCATAGTTCATCTATGAACAAAACATGGGGTCTTCACAAACGAACTATTTTTAGCCTCCAACCCACAAAATCTTTGTATCCGGTTTCCGGTAACTCCAGATTATTCGAAACAAATACGAAATGCTCCCTTCTTATTGGTCAAAAAAATACCATAAACACCATTCATTCACATAATCATAGAAATTTCAAAAGATGGAATGAAATTATACACCGTCTATGATTCGTCTGTCTTGAGTAGTTCAAGTACCTAGAGAAGAAGGGGGAGGATTTTTCGAAATTGTTTTCGGTCATTGATAGACACTATATAAATATATTTAAAATAAATTAACGTTTTGGGATTAAAGGAAAAAAAGACAAATAAATAGTACGATATTGAATTTTTAATTATAATGATGTTCAATTTTTTTATTTATTTTTTTTATAATAAGAATAAACATAGCTTGAATCTTGTTTTTTCATTTCTGTATTATACGTTTAAATAATACTTTTTTTAATAAACAAAAATTTATAATTAAAAATAAATTTAATTTCTTTCACCAATTTTTTTTTTGGTTTATACGGTTCATAATTTTCGTAACCAAAAATGCGAATATTGTTTTTTGTTTTTCAATTATCTGATTTTAAAATGAATTAAAATTAAAAAAGATTGGAAACATATTTCAAAGGGGATTTTTAGATAAATCATTTACTTGAGTATTCATAAGTTGTAAATCGCTTTTTGAATTTCTAATATTTCTAATGAAGCCCCTATGTATGCATGTAATACATGTAAACCTTTATTTTAATCGAATTTGTGATCATTTTATATTAGGTGATTACCAAACTTTAAAAATTATGATCATGTAGACATCTTGTATGCTCTTTAGATCGAATTAAAAATTTCTTGCAGTTTTTCTTAAAATGCTCATCTTGTCCAAGTTTATACAACTCGGATAACATGAGAACTTAAGTGAATAGTGTTTAGTAACAGTCTCGAGAAAGAAGCGGTTGGCTTCAAAATCGGCAGATATTATAATTATATTATAATAAGATATCTATTGGGTTTTTTCAAGTTTCGATGGTTGTTGTTTATAGCTTGACAGTTGAAAATGTCAAATTGTGTTAGCATGTCTGTTTAGTAAGGTTTAGCAATAGTAATAATATCATGAATAGTTTAACGCCAGAACAAAGCTTTCAAATTGTGGAAATTCACTTTGAAAAAAATAAATCTCTTCGCCAAGTTTATAGAGCATTTTTATATTTAAAGTTCTCAAGCTCTTGAATTATTACGGGGCTCGGGTATAGGTAATAATAAGTCGTAATTAGGATGCAATCGGTTTATTCAACAGGTCGCCATGACAGTACAATGACAAGTGTGTGCAGTCTTCCCTGCCTCAAAAAAAACACCCGTTACGGTGATTTTGAAACAAAGCTTAAATTTTAGTTATAAAATAGAAAATCACAAAATGTACTACTTCGAATAAATAATATAATATTTTAGTATTTATAATCCCATCTTAACGAATACTTTGAACTGATTTCATAATTCTTACAATAGACAAGTACATTGAGCTTTTGGATGGAAAATGGATATGGCCTGTGTATTACGTTTTATTACTAATCCATATGTACTGTATATGAACTGTTTTCAGAACTCTTATCTCATACAAACGTATCCATCTGGTCTCCGTAAGATTCCTTTGAAAAATGGATATGGTCTTCGTGTTTTAATATTTATCTGTATGTACTTTAAATGGGTTTTTGCGTCATAACGACAAACAACTATATCCCTCTATCCACGTATCTTAATTCGGTTGTACTCTTCGTACCTCAATACTAATCTATCCATTCTAAATAGGGTACACTTTTTAAGCTACATTCTACAGAACCCTCTGGAGATAAAAAGTTTTTTCCTAATCAATGTTAATCGCTATAAAATGTTTATGTGATTAAAAAATTGATATACAAATATATTTTCCAAGATATCAACGTTATAAGTTTTTAACAATGTAGAGGAGAAAAGTGGTTGTTTGTATATCTGCAAAGTCATTAAAATGTTGCTTAGAGGGTTTAACATATTTATACTTTTAACCTTTTTCAAAACTCATCAAATTTTATATAAATGTCTTAGTTATCAATAGCCTCAAATGCCAAATGGTCTGATGCCTTGTGAGAAATTTGCTTGTACAGCACGGGTGTACTCGTAAACTATAACTCGTAAACAATACAGGCTATGCGGGTTATTCATTTAATTTAAAATTAAAATTAAATATATTTGGCGTCGCAGCATCACATACCAACAAAATTAATTACTACATATCCAATAACCCAACGACGTTTTAATGTGGTCCATATTGAAGAAATCTTTTAGCATTGAATATAAATTTTAGAACGTAGTTCCAATCCAGGTAGGTACCTAGAAAAGCTTATGTTGTAAATGTCAATATTTGTCTCTGGCTAACCTCATTCCTACACATTTTGACATTTCTCATCATTGTTTCCTTTCTATGGTTTGTATTTCGAAGTGTGGTTTGGTTTATTTTATGGAACAGGGATCCTAATATTATTTAATATTAGTAATATTAAACGACAACATAAAAATCATCATGTCTGAGTTTGAAATGAACAGCAGCGACTCAGAAATGAGCGACTCTGATGTAGAGGTAAATTGCAAATTATCCTACTACACATTTGGTTTACCGCGCGGATATAATATATCTAATTATTTTTATTTAAGCAAGTAATGTAAAGAACCCTGTTATTAAAAAAATACTTTATTTTTATTTCATTAATCTTTACCACTTACAAAAAATAAATATTTAATTCAACTTTATAGCTTATGATAGTATATAATACATAGAAGGATCGATTTATTTATCCTTATTGACTCTTTTTAAGACTAAAATGAAGTAGTAAAACAATTCTGCGCTTTTATTAATTTTACAAAAATCCTCTTAGATATGTCAAATTCACTTCTAATAATTTTTTATGCTTGTAATTTATTTTTTAATAGCTACAAGATGCATTTGAAAAAGGATTAATTAAGCCTGGCTTAAATAGAGTGATAGTTAGAGAAAACAAAACAATTGTAAACAACATCCCGGATATAAAGCTGAAGATTAACGAAATTCATTTGAAATTACCATGGATTGAGACAATGGATATCATCGGTAATCCGGCACCTATGGCTCCTGATGTTGCCGTTCAACTTCAAGAAACTGCTAAAAGACAAATGTTTGTAATCAATATTATATTTCAATTCTATTTTTTTTCGTTATTGGATGGGGACAAAAATGGCTGTCATTAAAACTTTTTCATGAAAAGAATATTAGTGATGCCATAAGTTCGCCCCTGACCTCCTACTTTATTATTTTGTTGCCGTTGTTTTTATTTTACATAGACTAATATTTTTCTAGGAATATAAGAGCAAATAATGCCAAATTACCCGCATTAAATATCAGTGAAGATCCGGTAGTAAATGAGTTTAAAAGAGAAACATTACTTCATCGTCAAGCGCAAGCATGTGTAGTCGAAGGTATTCAGAGGCTAAAGCAGCTCGACATTGTAACCAAGCGGTTAGTAAATACTTATAATATAATAATATGTATGTGAATGTATCTCTTTTTTTCAAAATAAACTAGAAAGACTAAT
Organism: Brachycentrus maculatus; assembly: GCF_059751285.1. Taxonomy (NCBI): domain Eukaryota; kingdom Metazoa; phylum Arthropoda; class Insecta; order Trichoptera; family Brachycentridae; genus Brachycentrus; species Brachycentrus maculatus. The sequence goes on along the minus strand of NW_028280847.1, from coordinate 363,405 downwards.
ACCGCTGTTTATGAATATATGTAAATGAATTATCGGCTCACTTTTCAGCCCCGACACATATTTTGCAGAAATGGCCAAAAGCGATAATCATATGCAGAAAGTGAGACAGAACCTCATGGCCAAGCAAGCTGGACAAGTGAGAGCGGAGAAAGTGCGGCAATTGCGCCAACAGAAGAAGATGGGCAAGCAACTTCAGGTGATTGAAATATTTCTAATGTTTCGTATTGTGTGTCATAGTACAACTCTTTACAACCATATATGTATCTACAAAAGCTGACGGTCTCTCATTGAGGTGTGTTCTTAAAGTATCGAACCTTCGGTAGACACAACTACATTTGCTGATTTGGAAATCCGAAACACTAATCCCCTTCAAAATTGTCATTTCGGTAATGCACACACTTCCCAGCGCTTCTGCCATTATTGGAAACAATTCTGGAAATTTTGGAACGATGACCAACCGTGCCGTTGCATTCCGCATGATGTTTTATCCTCGCTCAAATCGGATCAGCATGGGAAATACCTAAAAGTCAAACGGGGTCATGTCGGGTGTGAAGGGAGCCTGACGACACGCAGGAATGTTCTGTTTGGTAAGAAAACCTGAATCAAATTGGCAGAATGGGAAGGTGCGTATCATAATGGAACCACCAAGATTACGCTGCTCACAGATCTGGTCTTTTTCGCTGCACAGCATCACAAAGGCGGAAAAGAATCTCCTAGTAGTACTCCTTTGTGAGAGTTGGCAATTCCTCAAAATGTTATATTATGTCATATGGTCTTGGAGGACCACAATCCGCACTAGCTCAATGACATTGTCGTTCCGACTTGTGGAAGGCCTACTTCATTGTCCACAGGCGGGAAGAAAAGCATGACTCCGCATGAGTTTCTCCTGTACATCTACACTGAAGATAGTCTCCAGCGCTTCATTGGTTTACGCGAGAAATAATAATTTTCGATACTTTTTTAACATACCTCATATTGTCTCGTTACAATATGAGTACTACCGACTTGATACTAATGTATTGTAATTGCTAATGTGGGGAGTACTGTTATTGTAATCCCCTGTTTTGTGCATTTTTGTGATGTGCAAGTGATACAATCACACTTGGGTTATATATACTATATGTAATAAGTATAGGGTTTATATGGTAAAATAGTAAGTAGTGGGTTCAAGTCGGAAGAAAACCCTGAAATTGGAAAAATGAGTTTCACAAAGTTTTGCTCTGGAGTCTGTGGCAATTACTCTTCGAGAATTAATCATATATTTGACGTAAACGTGAGAGTTTGTACATTGGTTCTTAGGGTTTATATGAAATTTCTTGTGGTGACTGCGATAAAAAATATATTGGCCAAACTGCGAGAAGTCTAAAAATTAGAATAAGAGAACATCACCGTCGACTAACAAGTAATTATTTTTCGGAATTTGCAAATCATATCATGGAAACTAACCACTCATTTGACTCTCATACACTTAAATTATTACACTCTGTTACAAATAAAGGTCAAGTCATGAATAATTTCGAAAATTTAGAAATATATAAAAAATTTAATTCAGATAAAACGATAATTAATAATATACTGTTTCAAAATATGTCACCATTATTATCTGTTTCCTTTTACAAAAAATCTTGTTCCTTAACCCCCCTCCCCCTTCCCTATATTTATTACCCTATCAACTTCTATATATATATACCCCTAAAAAAATTTGCTCGTTAGTTTTAATATTCACCTGTAGATGAAAACATCTCTAAGTTTTCTAAACTAGTCCTGTATAAAAATAAAACTCGTTAAGTGGTTTATTACAAGTGTTTAATTTTAAAAAAATAATAATCATGTCATTCCACAAAGTTAATGCTGAATCATTAAATAATATTCATGTCTGGTATAACCGGGATAGCACACAATTCTTTTTTCAAATGTTTAGCAGTGACACTACTTCGTATGAATCGTCCGTTCTTATACGAAGATTGGAAGTGTGTGTGCAAATAACAAATGTTTAACTGTACACACACAAAGTGCGAATTATTAAACTGACTTTATCTTTTCCGGGACCTTGTTTATGTAATCCTTTACGTCTTTATATTTTTTAAATGTTTGTGTTTTATTTTTATAGGCACAAACAAAACAACAGCGAGCTACAGAAAAGAAAGATATGTTAAATCAAGTGAAGAGAATTCGCAAGGGCCTTAAAGGTCAAGATGATTTTGCGGATAAAAATATGAGCAAAAAGAATATGATGCAACAAAATAAAAGTATAGCTAAAAGGAATATGAAGAACAGCAAATATGGTTTCGGTGGGAAAAAACGAGGAAACAAATTAAATACAAGGGAGTCTTCCGCCGATTTTGGAGACTTCCATAAATCTGGTAAAGGCAAAAATAAAGTTGGAAAAAATCAAAGGCCGGGTAAATCCCGAAGACAAAATTTTAAATCCAAGGGTAAAAAGTGATGGAGTTGTTCCTTACTTTTACAAATAAAAATTAATGAAATTTACATGTTTGTGTTTCTATTTACCGCCGTGCTCTTAAAACTGATATATGTATACACTGGTGCCCCTATAGTGAGCTGATAAAACATTGTCTTGGGTAAACAGGAGTATTGTTAGTCACCCCCTAGTTATTAACTATACTGATTTCATATCGCCCACTCCTTTCAAGAACGTCATAAATCAAAATACTTGATTTTTCAGGAGATCGTTTTTAAAGTTTAAAAAAATAATAAAACATATTAAAAATAAATACCAAGTCACTTAGTAATTTTTTTACTATGCAACAGATCGTTTTAGGTAAAACCTGAAGGTTTTTTCTCAATTTGAAAAATATTTAGTATATTTAAAAAAATATTTAAACATTACCTTTTGATTTATGACGTTCTTGCTCAAAATTTCAGTAATTGTGCCTGAAGTATGTCAAAATATGTCATTATTATCACTAAAACAAATAGAATTTGGAAGTCTGAAATTGAAGTATCTTGAGATAATTTCATTCCAAATAAGCAGTTATACCTAAAAATAATCATGGAGTTCAAATAAAAAATATGGGTTTGGGCTTTTTTTGGTTTTAAGGATAAAACACAGATAGAGGCAATACAATTTTATTTTCTCAAAAATTTCCAAAAAGTTAATGGTAACAATTACAATGCTCGTAGATATATAATACAACATACAACAGATAATAATATAGAAGTTTAAAAAAAATATAAGCTACTGTATAAAACAGTTTTTTGATAACCCTAAAGGCACAGTTGCTTTTTTAATTTAAAAAGTTTTATAAACCTTTGAAATTCAATTTTTTTCATAAGGTTATTCTTTTTAGCGTCAGAAATCTTAGGCTTTTGAACGAAGGCAGGCTTTAGCGGCATATTTTTACATGGCTTAGGTTTTCTTATAATGATGGCCTCCATAAATTCTGTTTCCCCATAAGATTCCCCATTATAAAATATCGAACTAGGGGAATCTCTTTAAATTCGCATCACTTTAATCTGTTTAAATTGAACAGGTTCATTTGGCTTATTTTTGAGGACACGGAGATGACCAACGTCAGAGGCCAAAAGTTTTAAATCAAAGAAATCTTCAAATGAAAGTTCATTAATAGAAAATGGTGTTGTTCTTTTTCTGTTATAATTAATTAAATAAGACCTTCTGGCGAATAAATTGGCCCACTTTTGAGTGCTTGTTTTATTATTCTTTAAATTAAAGAGTGAACGGAATCTCCTTCGTTCTGGGTATGGCCCTTTATCAAAAATTTATGTGTGATTGAATCGATAATGTATTTGCGGGCAGCAAAAATGTATGCAGCTAACATAAATTGGTTCTTCTGCTGTCCACTGCAATTATCAGAATAGAAAATAACATCTTTGGATGTTTTTCTTTGATCGGTTTTCTGCTTTTTGTTGCCGGCTGAAGAATATCATCATTGACACCACTAAATTTTAGAAATGGATTTTTGTGGATTAAAACTGATCTTAAAACTGAATTCCGAGTTTGCTTTTAACTCGGTAAATCGGTTTTCCTGAAACAATCACAAAATATAATAAAGACATTAACAAACTTCATTGACTGCATATTTAGTGTACGTACAATTTTTTTACCTTTACTGTCGGATGTATTTCTACATAAAGCATCTTTTTAGCATTGTTTTACATCTTTTATTACTAATTTTATCGACATTTTTCCCTCGAAAAGTCATAATGATGAATGTAGAAAGGACAAACGTAAATTACCAATTTAAGTGCAGAAAGACGCATGCTGCAATTTGTAGCAACTTGCAAATAGTAGATTGTTTTACTGGCAATAATGACACATTCCTAAATAAACTGCACATTTTTCTTAAAGTGGACGAATTTTTCTTTGGAAAAGTGTCATAAAACAAATTAGTTCAAATCCGCTTTGTAAAAGGAAGAAAGTTTTATTGACAACAGTGTCATAAGTTAAAATAGTACAGTCGATGTCACGCTTTTACTGTGCAAGAACGTCATAAATCAATATAAACCAGACAGGACGCTATTTGTTTTCTTTGCAATACTGACACAAAACAAAATAATACATTCTTGATACAAAACTATTAATTGAAAATGGTCTTACCTTTTGCGCAACACTGTTTTATGCCGAAATAATACACTATTGCACTAATCGACAAGAGCGTTCCTGCTCGATGGGTCAGTCACAACTAACTTATGACGGTCTTGAAAAGAACAATGAATAATTTCTTCAAAATGCAAAAACACACTTTCTGCCCTGTAGCGAGTAAATATTAAGTTAAAAATATGCCGTTTTTGCTGGGATATAGTACATTTTCTAGGCATTCCGAAAATATGCATAACTCAAAATTGACAAATTTTGATTTATGACGTTCTTGAAAGGAGTGAGCGATGTGTATACCATTGTCTCCTTCGTTGCCTTCCCCACCTAACGACATCTTCGATCTCCCATATTTCCCTGATCCTGGTGTTTCTTATTCTATCTCGAAGACTCTTGCCTGATATGCTTCATAGAGTCTTCATTTCTAACACTCAAATTTCTGAGTGAGATGTTCAAAATTAATATTCGTCTTCAGTTATAATTAATATTTCTGTGCATGCCCACTCTAACAAAGATTATATTTCAGAAAAGAATTTACAAGTTGGTGGCTTGGAGCCGGGCTGATAAATTGTAAAAAAAATACTCCCTATTGCAACAAACCTATTCGATATTTGAGAACAAATGTTGTTTTATGACTGTTAGTTTAGGCATTTTAAAGTAAGTTTGAGATTGTTTGTAAGCATAACTATTCCGCCATGGTTCGTCCAAGAAATGTTTTTTACACTATCCTGACTTTCAATAACATTAAATTATTAATGTATTCTTTATATTTATTGATATTGTTAAAGGCATTAGCCATAAATAAAATAAAAATAAAACCCCTGCTGCGAGCTGTTTAATGGTGACAGTTATTTTCATGCCACGTTTCCGTTATGGCCAGAATATCTATTTTTATAGTCCGCTACTCTATCATAAATTTTATTATTGAGTGAGCGTTTTATATCCCAATCGAGATATATACATTTTTTTATTATTTTTTTAAAGAAAAATATTTGTGTTTTCATTATTTACACAAATATTTCAATTTCATACTATTTCTGTAAGCTTAAACGGCTCATTATTAGAAATAGGTATCTAATTGTGGTAGAGTGGGTTCGAACCGAGAAAAACTTCCGCGAGTCCGCGATACTAACCACGGAACCACAACCCGACATTGGATATGCTACACCTACATGCCTATCATCCGCCTCTGTGGTGTAACGGTTAGCGTGTTTAGCTACCCTGCTGAAAGTCCCGGGTTCGATTCCCAAGGGGGGTGAAAAAAAATATTAGTGATTTTAGACTCAAATATTTATTTAATATTACCCTGGACTGGTCCCTGAAGCGCAGGAGTGATCACCTTGCCTTCATGTAAGTAACAATCAAGATAACACTGCGTCAATATGATGCAGTGCCCTTGGCACCATTGGTTGCGCATCATAAGGGTTAGAAGAAGACATGCCTTTTTGGTTTTACATTTACTTGCTTTTTAACACCTACAGTATTTAAGATTCTCGGCAAATAAAATTCATCTTACCCGCGCTACGCCCTATTTTTTTTCCGGATGTGCCTTTCCTGATGGTGTTCAATGAAATTTAAATTGCGTTTTGAAATGGTATCTCTTTTGACTTTGTGGAGTCTGGTGTAACTGTAGATGCTTCTCTACTGTTCAAACAATCTTTGATTTATTACCCTCAATACACATTTCAAGCAAATTACAGTCAGCGAGATGTAAGAAACAGCATGAATAGAATAAAATTAAAGCGTTTTTAATTTTTGGACAAAACAATTGAGCAAACGTCAGAAAACTGGTCAGCTTTGTCACATCTGACTCGGGTCTAGAAATTGCATAGGCATCGAACATACTTTTGACACATTTATAAACTATATCATTGAAGATAGTCAATATTTTCATTCTTTCTTTAATAAAAACACAGGTTTTACTGTATTATTATTTATGTTTATTTATCATCGATTTTATCAATACCGACTCACTCACAAAAAAATTATAAATGAAAAACATTTCGCCCAGTAAAAAAACTGCTTTATTTGGAAAAAAAAATACAAGATAAAGCACAGTTTGATAGATGTAACAATATATAAACCTATCAAAATATGTGAACAATATAGAACAATTTACAGAAGTAGTTGGTTCTAGTACAATAATTGTTCTATATTATTCTGGCCTCTCGGGATGGTTCCCACTCCGCAATGGCACCTATTCCAATCTCCATTTTACACCCAAATGCTGCTTTCCTTATTAGTAGGACTTCCAAACTTAGAATGGTCATTATATCACTTTTTACTAAGTCTTTAATTACTCTCGATACTGTTTGCGAATAACTCTACTGTGATGAAGCCACAGTACAAAAATGAACCACCAGAGTTCTACATTAAGGATAACCATCTTACATACATATAAAAGTTTTGTGTTTTTTAAAAAATATCTTTGTACACTTTTAATCCTTAAAACTAGTAAGCAATCTTGTGGTGGTGGGCTAGCTCTCTGCTGACCGCTATATCTCCCCCAGATACTAGCAGCCAGCTCCCTGCTGACCGCTATATCTCCCCCAGATACTAGCAGCCAACTCTCTGCTGACGGCTATATCTCCCCCAGATACTAGCAGCCAGCTCCCTGCTGACCGCTACATCTCCCCCAGATACTAGCAGCCAGCTCTCTGCTGACCGCTATATCTCCCCCAGATACTAGCAGCTAGCTCTCTGCTGACCGCTATGTCTCCCCCAGATAAAAGCAGCCAGCTCTCTGCTGACCGCTATATCTCCCCCGGATACTAGCATCCAGCTCTCTGCTGACTGCTATGTCTCCCCCAGATACTAGCAGCCAGCTCTCTGCTGACCAGTATATCTCCCCCGGATACTAGCAGCCAGCTCTCCTCTGGCCAGCTCGCTACAACTCCCACGACACCTTGGCCAGGTACACAGAGAATAACCCGAGTCAATTTATAAGGTACACAATTTTATAGTAGTCTAAGACTTAAATTCTAACAAAAATTTCATAATCAACGTATATAGAGAAAATTAAATCCAACAATATAATTTGTCATTGATAAATCAACGGTGACTTTAAAAAAAATTAATAAGTATATATGAAAAATTTATAAACTAATTGTATTTTTAATTCTCTCGTTATATATCTTTGAACATTCAAATGATTATTATTCAATATAGTAAAATTTATGACCAGCTTATAGAGATATGACTGGAGAATGATTTCAAATATATTTAAAAATAATTAACAGTTTTATTATAATTAAAGGACAACACAAGATTTTAGTTGCAGACCTAAACTCTATTTGTTGGACCAAAGCAGAATCTTATATACGAGTACAGAGTCTATCTAGCACATTCCATTCATGCACTGTATTCATATTCACGCCAACTCCTCATTATTGCTTATATGCATATATCACAAATTATACAATGGTTGGAAAGTTTCTCAACACAGATTACATTCAGTGTGCGTTGTCAAACTCCACCTTAAAAAAACACAATTCTTCAACACCACGGAATAAAGTCCTAAATACGTTGGCAAATTAACGTCTTGAATAAAGGGCTCGGACAATATATTTAGGACCTATCCCTCACAAGATAAAAATGGAAAATAACTCGGATAATGCAACCTACACACTAAACATCCAGACGGAATCTGCGAAGATTTATTGTTATACCAAGAAACAAACATTCGATAGATCACAGGTTTAAGTATCAGAACTGGAATCCCATAAGACGAGATGATTATTTCTGTAGTTAAAACTAAATATTGATAAAGGTTATTATTATCACAATATTGACCATGGTCAACACCAATAACCGACTGCCAATATAATAATCACCATCTTATTTCAAAACAAATAAGGATGATTTATAGTATGTAAAGCATTAAGAAAATTTTCCCAAACAATTGTTCATAAAACATTGCACACTGGCAGTTCATTGATGATAATAAAACAATTATAAACTAAAAATAATTATAATAATTATGGCCTCGTTCACTCTTTTCAAGTGTTCCAGATATAATTATTTATACTTAATTTTGCAAGATTTTGTTTTTCCTGATATTCCACACAACTGTCAGTACGCATGAATATTGGATACACCGGAAAATGTTCATTTTTCAGAAAGTTTTTGAATCATTAATTACATACATAAAAAGCAGTCCTAATACATACATGAAAAGTTAGCAAATAAAAGCGTGCTCCATTATTTTTGTTGTTTTTTTTTTTAACATTGAGAACAGTTGCTATTTTGTGTGTGGAATGAATTATTTTTAACAAAAATAGAAAACTAAGTATCACAAAGCATTTGAAAGTAAATGAAACATTGTCTTAAGTATACAAGGTACTTCGGGATGAATAATCATCAAATTATCTTAATTTGCTGGGATAGAATGTTTTAAAGTTTCACAAAATGTGTTCACTATAGTATAATAAGTAGTCATTTTAAAACAACAATTTTGTAAATTATTACATAATTTCAAAATGAAAGTTATTTAACATATGATTCTTTTAAGTTTTTTTTAGTGTCGAATAAAAAATGACTACTCTAATGGTGGGGACTGACCGGAGCCATTTCGTGTAATGTAACGCGTTAAGATGCGAGCATTTATATAGTCAGTACAGCGAGCCGAGCCCTCCATCCATAGTCGGAGCGATATTACGACGTTACGTTACCACCAAATGCTCCGGTCAGTCCCTACCATAATGATTTATTCTTGTTTTAAACAAAAATATAAGTAGGTTGCAAATAACACAGACAGCAACCCTAAATACATAGAATAATAAATGCTTAGTTTCATTATCAGCATCCTTACTCAGGAAGAACTTGACTTCATATCTTACTTAACCATAAGAATCACACACGCTTAGCATTTAATCGTTTGTTGCGTTTTCTCTACAAGTACATACATATTATATTGTAATTCAGTCACAAATTTAAACAATTATACATACATATTGGATTTTTATGAGAAAAAAAAAGTATTGAAACCGAAAAAAACTAAATCTAAACACTGCGCACTGAAAGCGCATGGTAAGTATTTAGTAGAAAATAGAATGGTAAATAATTTTTTCGTGGAATTAAAAACAATTTCCAAGCTGATTAAGCCGAGTTATATTTTGTTACTAACTTCTGCTATTAAGTTTGACTGACATCTGGTGAATGAAGGAGGCACTATTAAACCTAATAATAATAATATTCTGGAAGGAATCTTACCAGCGAGATTTCTTTAAAGCAGAAAATAGTACTGATCACTAAGTACTAAAAATACAACCAAATGGTTCATTTCCAAAAGGATCCTACCAAACTATGCCAAAATATTTAAGTCGAGTACTTTTTTCCAGGGATAGACACTCCAGTTTAATACAAAGTAAATAATACAGGTTTTAAATCTATATTCTAGATCCAAGGGTTTTCGAGTCTATAAAAAGCCTTTTGAAACATTCCAATCAGCAATTAGCCTCGAATAGGATTATACTTTTAATGCAATTTATTAAGCTTTACTATGAGGTAATTTAATTCCAATCTATCCCTAGAGGAAATACAAAGTATTGATGCATACAGGAAGTGATAATGGTTTTGAAATAACCAATTTAATTACTATTGAGGTTCTGAGAACACAAGGGGAGTTTCAAGAAATATTATCAAATTTAATAGTCCGGCAATATTTGGGAAAACAAAGACTATTAAATTAGATAGTCCAGACAATTGTGTTCACTTTTGATCGCTTCAAACTGTCTTTTTTCTCAGAGCATCAATTACAAAAAAAAAAATGCATATCTCACTAAATATTGACACTCATCATTCACCAGTAAATAAATAATAAAAAAAAACTTATAGTAAAATACTTTGTCGAATTCTTGTAAACGTTCTCTAAACTCATATTGCAAGATACGGTAAACAAGCAAAACAGAGAACATTTAAACAAGTAAAAAATAAATTAACAAATACCTAGTGGAACTTTATCCACAGAGGAATGGTCTCGGAGTCTTCTCTTCATGAGATGCGACTCGGCGGGCGGTGACAGCCCGAGGGGAGTAGCTCTATCGGTAGCGGCTCTCCAGTTAGTTTCCGCTTGAATAGGCCAAGGTCGGTCGCGCCAATTCTCGTAAACTATCTTCTCTCTGGAAATTTCTAGACTCTCCAACATTCTATTCACATCGTTCTCGAGGCTGCTGCGCCGATCTTGCGACTCCACGCTCTCGGACAAACAGCGGTGAGTGTTCAACTGGGACTCCACCGCAAACACGTCGTTGTCCCCGTCGCCATCGCCGTCTCCGTCGTCCGTCTCCATCGGCCCGACAGATTGTTCCGACACATTGTCCATTCCGCAGCGAACCTTACAAATAGCCGCATTCTTTTTAATTCTGTTTTCCAAATCCGCCGAGTTGATGTTCTCAGTATGGAGTTCCAGTTGGTAGATGCTGTCCACGTCCTGAGGGACGTGCTTGCTGCGGCGGATGAGGGTGGCCGGGCGCTTGCGCGGCGGGCAGTACACTGACTGGGTGGCCCGCGGGCGGTAGATGTTGGGGCGCTCCATGTAGGAGTAGTTCATGGAGAAGTGCTGCATGATGACGCGGTTGGCTTGCATGGCCGAGTCGGCGAAGCTGGACAGGTCGCGCGTGGAGCGGTTGCGCCGCATGTTGGCGGGCGTACGCAGCTGCGGGCCCTCGCACTGCCAGTGCTCCAGCCAGGGGTGCTGCAGGATGCGCGCGGCGCTCAGCCGGCGCGAGGGCGCGCGCACCAGCAGGTTGTCGATCAGGTCCTTGGCCTCGGCCGAGATGTGGCCCCACTCCTCCTGCGGGAAGTAGTAGCGACCCTCCTCGATGGAGGAGAAGAGCAGCCGCTGGCACTGCGGGCAGTTCTCGCCGCGCTCCCAGCCGCAGTCGGCGCCGCAGTTGCCGTAGAAGGGCGGGTAGCCGCACAGCAGGATGTAGGCGATGACGCCCAGGGACCAGAGGTCGCAGCGCTTGTCGTAGGCGGCCGAGGAACCCACGAACAGCGACACCACCTCGGGGGCCATGAACTCGGCGCTGCCCACCGGCGTGCGCAGCTGCGGGGTCGCCAGCGGGCTCGTGAGGCTGGCGCTGAAGTTGATCCCGGAGCCGAGGTCGAAATCGCAGATCTTGATGGGACAGAGGCGGTCGGGGTACACGCACAGGATGTTCTCGGGCTTGAGGTCGCGGTGCGCGATGCCCTTGGCGTGCAGGAAGCTCAAGGCGGAAGCGATTTCGCGCACTATCTCGGCCGCCTGCTGCTCCGAGAAGTGTTGATGTTCCTGGATACGCGTGAGCAGTTGGCCGCCTACAATCTGTCAACGAGATTTGACAATTAAAGTTTAACACGCAATTTTACAGAGGATATAATCAATTAGTTGGCGACGACCAGGAGAAATAATAAAGATTAGGATTAGAAGTATGTATTACCTTTTCAAACACCAAATAGAACTTCTCTTCGTCCTCGAAGAACTCGATGAGCTGTATGATGCCGGGGTGGCCGTGGCAGTGGTGGAAGGTCTCCACCTCCCGGAAGACTCGCGCCCTCGCGTGGCCCGGAACCTTGTCGATGATCTTCACGGCGAACTCCATCTCCGTGTAGATGTTGACGCACGTCTGCACGGAGGCGTAGGCGCCCTCGCCCAGCACCTCCCCGGTCAGCTTGTACAACTCTGGAGCGAGAAGGGAGAGTGAGACACGCGACAGACCGAGTATATATAGTGAGCGCGGTGGCGGGGCAGTCGGCAGTCGGTACCTTGGAAGCACGAGGACACGACGGAGCTGGCGGCGCGCTTCTTCTTCTTGCGGCGGCGGCGCGCCTCCTCCTTGCGGCGCTGCAGGTCCTCGGCCGACTCGGGCCCCGCGCCGCCGCCCGCGCGCCCCTCGCACTCGCGCTCGCTGCCGGAGTTGCTCAGGGAGCCCTCGTGCTCCTGCCCTGCGAACAACACATCGTTACCGATTACGACTCGATTTAAATTAATATATCCTACCCATCGCCACTACCCGCGTTCTATATCGGCGATTGCCAAGCGGCGGGTCGCGGCCCGGCATCCGACGAAACAATAATGGCAGGTCCCCTAAACTTCACTACGAAAGTTCTTACTAAAAGTCGCCCTAACTTCTTATTTGCTTTAAGTTTAATTATCTTAAACGCTACCATCTAATTTGTAAAAACTGCATTGAAAAATGAATACGCGATTTAAAAGTGTCACCGAGGAGATGTAACATATTAGCAGCCACGGAAAAAAAATCAATACTACTACTTTTGTATTTTAAAAGCGTTATTCATTTTGAAAATAAGGGATAAAAACTTTTTATAAATTAGTAAAAAAAGTACAATTTAAATTTATTTGAAAAAAAATCTCAATTTGCTATTTACTAAATGGTTTTCGTATATGGTATACATACACACGCGATATCGGCGGTGAAAGATCCGAGGCTCGCATCGTTATGCCCTGCCGGAAGCCGTTGTTCAGTTGGTAGTTACGCACTAGGTACCGGCGAGTACTCGCCAAACGTTACAAAATTGCGCGTAACGCAAGACGAACGACGCGATTCCGGCACTCCTCGCTCCTACCCTCCAACTCGCGTCGCCCATTGAGCACGCGAGTACGCGCGTGCCGCGTACGCCGAGCGACCAGCGAGCGGCGGCCGGCCGGCTCGCCAAATAATAGCGTAACGCGGGAGGAACGACGCAATTCAGGCACTCCTCACTCCTACACTCAAACTCGCTTTGCCTATCGCTTGATACTAACCCAAGGTCAAACACAACTATGCCGTGGTTGGAAAAAAAATCCGTGACAAACAAGTCTATATTTTTCGTCACGAAAATAAAAATAACTGGATATTATATTGCGAACTGAAGTTCCTACATAATATCGTAAATTTTGATATCGTTACTGAGGCGATCCACGCAATTACGTATACGGTCTCCGAAAGCCCCCGCCATTCCCAGGTCCGGTGTGGAAACTCTCTGTTTCCATTCGGACCCAGAGGAAAACGGTCTACATGGCTACACGATACACGATACACGACACGTCACATCTCCAATACACGAAAAGGTAAACAAAGCGACCCTAAACAGTTTTTTTTCTTTTAAACTCGATTGAATGATCGGGAAAAGAAACAAACGCTCGCAAGTTCTAGTTAGCGGTGAAATCGTGGATATTCAAATGTAACTACAATAAACGATATTTTTTTACAAAAGTATCGAGTAATTTTGATTCACAACATTTTGAGTGTGTCCAAATACTTGTCCACAGTCTGGGTATTTACGGGGCTTATGAGCTGTCAAATAAAAGGTTTCTCAATGCAAAATAGATGGCTGTTGTGAACTCATATGTACTGTGTCGTTTGATTGATCGTATAACTAAGAGTTCCAAAAATTTGAGTAGTGTGGTTGTCAATCATGGGTAGAATGGTGGACGTTGCACGCGTGTAAAGTAATTTTGAGCTCAAATTGATATATTTTACTAAAATAAACATCCGATAGATGAATGCGAAGAAAAAGAAAGTTATATCTTTTGTATATGAGGCCCGAATCGGGACCACCGTGTTAAGGTGCGATGTTCATCTCTTATATATTGAAGGTGATGAATTGATAAAGAAATTGCTTCGTATTTGAATTGGTTTTTACTAGGAAAATGGTTTAAGTATAGTTCGCCTATATTTAAATCACGTCTATGAAAGTGGTTAAGGATAACTCTTAACATGTCAAAAAATAATTAAAAAGGCCACCCCGAGTCACTCGCCTTCGACTATCATCGTGCCATCTCAATTGTCGACACTTTTAGCATTGGTGTTGTTGCATGTGTGCGACATTTTCAGAGTAAGACAATATTTTTATATCAAATATTGTCAGCAATAGAAAAAAGTCAAAAAATGAAAATTATTTGCAATAATAACAAAAAACTAACTGTCAAAGTGACGTTTCTTCAACATACGAAACGTAGAGACGAGACATCCAAGAAAAGGGATGGGTTAGAACAGGCATTTCGTTACATGGTCAAATTGTAACAGCATTTATGAATCGATATATGATCGAATGTTAGTTTTATAAAAATTATCAAAATGCACACGAAATTAATGGTTTTCTAAAGCAAATTGAATTACTCAAATCAAGTGGATACGTACATAAAATAAACAGATATAGACAAATAAATAATCCGATCGCGCGAGGTGAGAAAAGGAAAAAGTCCCTCTCGAAACACAAGAGTTCAGTCTCTTTAGAGGGCTTAGCGCAACTAAAATTATAAGATTGTTTTAATTATAAATGTATTTAATAAATAAAAAAAATAAGAAGAAAAAAATATCTCCACGAAATAAAAATGGGTCAGTGCGCGTCGTCTCCCATGTCGCCACATAGTAGCCCCGTAGAGCTGGATCGAATGATGATGTCATTTCAACATATTGTTACAATACGGAAATAATGTTAAATCTATTCACTTGTCAGTTATTTAACTGGACGATTTATTTTTGTGGATTCGTAAAGCGAGGCACGTGTTCGCATTTTGAGGTTAACTCGCTACACTGTTACGCATTGCATCGACGTCCATTCAGTATTGTACCGTGATTTGATATTTATTACAAAATATAGATAAATATTCTAATACTTACACGTGTGGTATTTAAAAAAAAGTACATACTTATATGTTTTGCATACCCATTCGTGGTGTTTGTTTCAAATGATTAATATTTACCGGACAAACCATACCTATTTTCTGAATATTACCTATAAATAAATCCAGACGGCTAAGTACTAATACTGTAGCTACTTAATAAATTAAATTAAGCTGCGCAAATCTGAGAAATATCCTTGAGCGAATATTTTCTTGTTTTCGAGACACGTAGCACGTAGCGTTGTGGCAAAAGGTTGTAGTTTAATATACTACTACATAAACGTTGTACTATGCAGACCGAATATCAAAGAGCAGGAAATAAGAAATGGGCAAATATTTTACAATTTCCGTTGCCTCGAGACTATGGGAGAACGCCTCAAAGAAGCGAAGTATTACATACGGCAAATCTTTAATAATTTTTCGACATAACAAACTCCATTCCGAAGCTCGTTCGCAACTCCAAAAATGTTAATCAGGCCATTACATTACAAAAAATGCTCACTCAACATCTCGCTTCCTGCAAATGCTGAAAAATGTACAATGATAATACAGTACATGGATAACTGAAGAAATCGTGTTTACTGCAAATATGGTATTACCAAAATGATGTGTTATCTTCTAAATATATATGTACATATAAAAAAAAAGTGCGTTATCGCGAAAATTGGAAAATGACTAGGACCGATTCCATTTTTTTTTATTTGTTCGCCTTAATACTGGGGTGGTTTCAAAGAGAAAATGAAGAAAACCTTAAAGTAACAGACGAAAAATCGAAAAAAATTTAAAAATCAGAAATTTTCCACGGGAATTGCTTAACTACTCAATTACTTTCCAAATTATGTGTCTAAATTTCCAATTTCCTTGTGTCCATATTTTCGTTCACAAATTCTAGATTTGATATACCATACATGTATATTTATATTTATAATTCGGAAAAGAATCTCATACGTTTCATGTAGGTTTCCGCTTATAAAGAACAAAGAAGGTGCTGTTAAAATAAATAGATATAAGCAATTGTCTGGATATATAAAAACATAATACATAATTCTTAATTCAGAAAGCTACGTAGAAAAAAATTATAAAGGCATTTCGCATTTTTGTATTTTGTTAATAAAAAAAATTATCCGGGTCGTATTGACTAAACCTAATATTTCCAATAGATATGGCTAACTAAATCTATATAAATAAAAATGTGAATGCAATTTTTTTGGGAAAATCGCTTTAAACCGCGAAAGCAGCATCATCTTTTTAACGTAACAGTAAAATAATAAACATTGTTCACGGCGGAAAGCGTGCTTCTTGACAGGTGCTGACACAGCATTTTTAATGTTTTCAAATGAATTGGATGAACCGAGCCCACAGCTACGCGTGGCCGGGTACAGCTTGTAGATAATATTGCATATATTTTCATTCGCGGATTTGTCTAAAATTGCGCGGTCTCGATATATAATAAACTTATTTTTCGGTAAGTCATACAGAGTAATTCCACTCACGAGTAGGCATAGGCTATGAAACTTAAAAAATTGAAGCCTGAGTAGGGTCATGATAAGCGGTGTTGCATAAGCCGTAGCTAGATTTTAGAGTCACTTGGACGTGAGATAATTCAACAAAAAAAATAAGCTTAGAATTTTTATCGCCCCTCAGTAAAAACTTCATAGAAAATCTTAAATCGACAATGTAACAATTAGAGCGTATTTACCCGGGTGATTTGTGCATTTGTTTAAGTTGTTTGTCTTCCTTTTCCTCGGCCAGCGTCAGTTCACTGCAAGACATATGCCGCTTTCTCTACAACCTGCAGGACTTTACCCTGGTCTCTCGGCAGCTCCCCGCGTCCATTCGGGCTGATAGCGCACGTGACGTCCGCGATTCCGGTCCGTCGTATTTCTGCATTGGTGACGTAGTTTATCGGGTTGTCGTGTATCGGACACCTGATTATGTGAGACAGACAACTCGGGACCAAATGCGGCCCATGCCAATTTGATACGACGGCTTACTGCGGCAGTTCGCTCGTCTCCCGATTTCTTTATTTGGGACAAGTTCGTTATACTATTATTCCGCGCTGATGCAACCTATGCGATTTATTCTCGATTCTAGTTTCATCTCTGTCCCGTATCAAATTAGCACCTATGGTACTTCTTAATGACAGGCAATTCGTATAATTCTAAATATTTCATCTTCATTTGACTAGGTACGTAAAATTCCCAAAGGGTAGTAAGTTTCCCGCGATTTATTAGTGTTTTCGAACACTCAAAATGGGACATCGAATAATCGGAGAGATCCCAGTACGCAGAACGAATCGTCGACCGGGAAAATGCCAAAATACATTTTCATTCCAAGTGCCAATACCCAGTTCAGTAGCAGTTAGTGCTGTCTGCCGGGTCCTTAGTGCATAATACGTGGATGCGTGTGATAATAATTAGTACTCGCTAATCGAACCCAGACTAGTCCTTTATCCGGTGGCACAACATAAGGTATTCAATTTATTTAGAACCGCTCATTTATTTATGGATAATTGATATATTTTAAAGAATTTATTATAGAGACGTTTGAAATCGAGAAAGCATTGACTGCGAGAATTTTTACTTATCACTATCGTAATACATTAATAATTTTGAAAATTATAATAATGTTACCTCACTGGGTTTTCCCAAGTCGAATGCACATATAAAAATACTTGTTAAAAAATGGTAGTTATGAGTCGTGAAATCATGGCCGAATGACACGATCTAAGACAAAATGGAAAATAGTTCGTAGTAATTATCTGCATCAACATAATCCATAATAAAATTTGTCGACACGGTTCTTTTGATAGAAAGCAAACTGGTCTCGAAAAGACGCCAACTTCTGTTTTAAACTGTTACAACTCAAAAAATGACATTTAGAATTTGAGATTTCTAGATCTAATTTTCTGACATTTTTTCAAAGTGCGAACCTTGCAAAGAGCATTTCACGGATTTTCACTGGATGAAAACATAAATTGTAAGAAATTATACCGGTAATAAATATAAAATTATCACAAGATCCTCTAAAACTAGTTGGAACAATAACAACAATCTTTCTGATTACAACTTTCATTTAATATTAATGTTTTCGCCCTTTTGAATAAGACTTAACTGATCATTTTTCCTATTAGACATTGTAGATTCTAGAAAATTCATAACCTAGGAACAAGGCCCGGTAGTAGATAATCTCAATATTGACAGTGCAATGTTTAAGAAATTGCATCGGTGTTGACCGGGGAAATTTATATTTTGATTTGACATATTGAATTTTAGGGGTTGATGTGGGGAAACGGTATTCGAGAAAAAATGAAAACTCTCGTATACCGGTTAAGCACAAGTACGAAGTATATGATCGTCGATCTGCCGCTACTTTAGTACATAAAAAGCACATCTACTTGTGCGCGATTATTATTATTATAGACGAGAAACCGGTATTTGGGTTATATTATTTGTTTTCAACACTAGGGCCAACAGCAACGCCTCCCAAACTGCGCAACAGCGGCGTTCCGCACACATCTACGGGAACCGTACAGTGTACACACGGGTACAGACACACCTACACGACACACATATCGGCGCACGCACTAACACTCGGCTAACCTGATCAGGTGATCAGAACAACACAACATCTGCCTACAGGCTACGAGAAGCCAACTCGACCGCTCACCCAGCGATCTTATTGTCTGCTCGCTGCTTATTGCCCTGCACTCGTCGCAAATATCACAAAATCATTTTCACCATCGCGCGACCGACGAGCTACCTACAATATACACGTACAAATATTTATTTAGGAATAAGATATAAATAATAAAATAAAAACTCACCTTCGTAATTGGCTTCTTCCAAAATTTTTTCAACCATTGTAGATAATAAGGTAGATAGCGATGATTTAAAGAAGAATTAAGATAATCACAAAACAAAATATTTTATGACAACAGAATCGGGAAGTAAACAAAAAGCGGTCGAAGAAGATAACCGCTTTAAATTCACATCAATTTGGCACTTAAAATACGATAGTATTTCACTACGCGAAAGAAATATTGTGAAGAAAAGAAAAGGTAGAATGCGAATCGGCGGACAAAGGCCCTGCTGTATGAAAAGACAAATAGTTCCCTGTGTTAGCGATCCATAGTACGTGCCCGGCGCTTGATGTTTCTATTCCGACTGTGGCGCGGCGTCACGTAGCCACCGAACTCGACTCGGTACAGCCGGCAAAAGGAGGAGGGGGTAGCGTGGAGGGGGCGCGCATGCTCATTACGCCCTGATCAATTGACGTGGTCCTATTATACCAGGTCATTACAATGTCACTTATCTATTTAAAAAATATAATAATAATCCAATTTAAGAGAGCAATTAGCTTTAGACAAAAATATTGCATTCATTTTAGAGACAAGGTAGAATATCAATAAAATTTAGGAGTGGACTGCAAAGTAAACAATGGAAAATTCCACACGAGACGCATGAAAATCCCGCCATTGAGGACCTTTTCACAAATATGACAATAAAATATTTATAAGGTGGCATAGCATTATTTACAATAGGCTATTTGGTGTTTAAAATGTGTTAATTTTTTTATTGGCTACAATTTTTTTCCTCGGACGACTAAATACAGTATATTGGTAAAAATCCATTTCAAAAGTATAAGATTGCATTTTAACTGTTTGAAAAGTATAGGAATGTCTTGCTATTAGGATTACGTCTCATTTTGTTGTTTCATTAATTAAACTTAAATAATACTATTTTGCAACGCTATTGCACTTTTAATATTTCGCTCAAACTTAAACGTATTTGAAATGGTAAACATCATCTCAAACATGCTTTAGGGAGGATATGAGTTTTTTCCTTGATTGACTTGAATGCACACTATAATGATCCTGAGGTATGATCTTTTCGCTGCAAAACACGATCTCCGACTATGTTTAATAGTGGATTGTGGTATTCCTTTATTTAAGTGTCTAGTGTGAAGTCCAAAGATAAAATAATGTTTTTATTTCAATGATAGTTAGAACGGATGGAAAAATTTTGATGATTATTTCACTCGTTAATGATATTTTTAAATGAAAATACCTACATGTTTATACAATGAGTTTTTAAAATTTCATCTCTAACTAACCAACCATCATGCCGCTATCCTACTAATAGAACTCCATACCAATCTGACTTATGAAATAATCTTCGCCTCTTCCACATTCATGTATCGCCTCATACATACCCACCGATTTTCCCTGACTTGACCACTTTCAATTATTTGAAATACTTGATCTTGAGCCAACTCCGTACTTCACTTCCATACATTACGGTTAGAAACAAGACTTTATTGTGCAATCCTAGCTTAACTTCCGTTGAAAGGTTTTTACTTGCTGTAACTGATTTCAGTTACATTTTGCACCATTCGATCTGTTCCTAGTATTCAATATCCTTTTTTATCAATCTCTCCATTCCTAGAAAGCATACTTCCCAAATATACGAAATCATCACCTGTTCCAAAATTTCCCCATTTACTGTTATTTTGCATCCAGATCTTTACATTCATCTCTTTCAAACTTTCTTTCTCTCTCTCTCTCTCTCTCTCTCTCTCTAACTTTTTATCAATATTTTATCCTTACAAAACATACTTCCTAAATTCCTTTCAACAGACGTATAGAACAAATATAACATCCATTTTTTAGTATTCTTGTAGATGCATTCAAATTCAGCTTTCAATGAGAGAGAAAGGGAGATAAAGCTATGTTTATAGTATTTCGGCAACGTTGTATGAAAGAGCGAATGAAGAAAATATTATTTTATAGTTCCCTGTTTACAATTATTTATTCAAAATCTAAGGATCTCAATGTCTCTGTAGAGCCTTTATTAATAGGGTTTTGAGATTAAAAATATAAAAATAGGGTTGTAAGAAAACACAGCATATTTGAAAATTTATCGCAAAATGTAGTTGCGTCGACTTATGATTATTTGGGGTGGAAAAGGGTCAAGAAAATCGTTGCTTAAGGAAAATAGATGAATAGTAAACGGAAAAATTCAATATGTGATTTAACAGCCCAGTAAAAGCTATCGCAGGCTGTGTGCTCGTAGAATAATTTCCACTCTTTAAAGACGTTTTTTAAATCGCTGCAAAAATGGGCTGTGTGATTAAAAGCCCACTTTTGTGAATTAAATTAGTGTATAGACACTTATTTTCATTAAGGATGCACCGACCAGTCGGCATTATTCTACCCATAAATAGTATGGATTTGAGCGAAACCCTAATGTATAGAAGTGAAACATGGAGTTGGCAAAGGAAGGATGAAAATAGACTGAATGCAGTCGAAATGCGATCTCTCAGAAGAATGTGCGACAAAACGACGTATGATAGATGTTCGAATAGTGAAATAAGGAAGGAATGCAAAGCCGAGATAAGCATTATCGATAAAATTGAGAAAGGTGTATTGAGATGGTTTGAACACGTGGAACGAATGAGTGAGGAAAGAACGGTAAAACAAATTTATGAGACGAATGTAATTGGAAAATGAAGCAGAGAAATACCGAGAAAAAATTAGCACGATCAGGTATGCCCAACACAAACAGATGTTTTCGAAACTAGTCGTGTTTAATAAAATAAAACTTATTAAATGGTTTATTGCAAGTGTTTAATTTTAAAAAAATCAACAAGTCATTCCACAAATTTAATGCCGCATCAATAAATAATATAATCCAGATTTGTGAACAAGTATTTTGACACACTCAAAGTGTAAAATTGTAATTATTTATTTATGATGGTTATCTTTTGAATTGAGATTTTTCTCGTTCTGGTAACGGACGATTTCTTGTTTACACTACCGTCAATAGAAATACAATACTCAATCGGAACATCCTCAACCGGCATGATTTTTGCAGCCCTCTCGAGCGGCATTCTTTGTTTCCTGCCCGAGAATCGCAAAATTACTGCTGATGTTTGTTGGCTTCAATTCGAAGAGCATATCCTAGAAACGCAATGAAACCCAACCGAAGTAACCAAACGTCATTGATCTCTCATTTTTCGAATTTCGTATAACCTTATTTCCATTCGTACTGCCATCGATTGTTTTTATATTTATATTCGTATGTATACGGGATCTATTCTGGGCTACTGAAAACAAAACGTGTTTCACTACGTATGGATAACTTTTACATTACTTATTATCGGTGAAAAGAAAACCATTCAGTATGAGAAATAGAAATTACTCATCAGGAATATTATATTTATGACTAACTAACTAACTAACTAACCATCACGCCGCTTCCCCGCAGGGGTAGGCAGAGAGAATAGAGCGCCACACCACTCTGTCCTTGCAAACATTCTTCGCCTCTTCCACGTTCATGCATCTCCTCATACATACCCGCCGATTGTTACGACTCCTAACCTGACCACTTTCAAGTAATTGGCATACCTGATCGTGCCATGTTTTTCTCGGTCTTCCTCTGCTTCTTTTCCCACTAACATTCGCCTCATAAATTTGTTTGACCGTTCTTTCCTCACTCATTCGTTCTACATGTCCAAACCATCTCAACACACCTTTCTTAATTTTATCGATAATGCTTATCTCAGCTTTGCATTCCTTCCTTATTTCACTATTCGCACATCTATCATACATCGTTTTGTCGCACATCCTTCTGAGAGATCGCATTTCGACTGCATTCAGTCTACTTTCATCCTTCTTTTGCCTTTTTTTCATTCTTCTTCAGTTATATATATGACTTATGTATGTAATATGTTTTGAAAAAAAAATGTTTTTGGTTCCTATCATTAGGGTCGCGAATAGTCTTCAGAAATGTAAATTCGGAAGTAGAGTTATAATTATTTACACTACGTAGTTAAAGCGTTATCTTTTCATTGTAATTACATACAGGGTATGGATTACATACGCGTGTTAACGTTTTAACTACGTAGTTAAGATAACTTTGACTTTGCTTCTGCCCGGAGTTTCGATTACATACGGTTAAGTGTAATTTTTTTTAACTACGTGGTGTAGAGGTTAACATTACTTCTATTCCACTTCAAAAAAAAACACGTATAATTTTTTTTCGGTAATTTTTACTTCTCGAATTCTTCTTCTTTTATTAATTAAAACGTAAACCTCCGTATGCGATCAATGCTCCGGTAAAATGTTTCTCGTATCTCGTAGTTTGTTCTAGAATCTCGATCTAGAACCGCGTGTCGCGTGTCCGCGTGTAGCGCGCTCTCGTGCAATGCTTGCCAGCAATATAGGGTCAACCGTGGAATAATATTATTAAAATTTATTATATTAACATTTTCACATGTTTTTTATAGAACTAATTACATACATTTGTAATATTACATGGCACTATTATATACCCACGTCCATAATATCTTCCTTTTTCTCGATACATAAAGACATTAAGTTCCATAAGAATATTTAAGGCCCAACATACCATAAATCTCAACTTAATTTTCATTAAAGCCCAGGTAATATTTGAAGTAATTGATTTTTTTCTTAAAACACCGTTTTTGTACTGAAAAAAGTTTTTCTTCGAAAGAAATATACGATTCTGAAAAGAAAAGAGTTATTGAAAGGTAAGGAAAGGTTTTTCAAAATATAAAAAAAGAGAAACAGTTGTGTGTTTTTTATTATATAAACAAATATTTCAATTTCATACTATATCTGTGAGCCTAAGGGGCTCATTATTAGAAATAGGTATCAAATTGTGGTAGAGTGGGTTCGAACCGAGAAACTCTGACGTAAGAGTCCGCGACACTAACCACGGGACCACAAGCCGACACAGTAGGTACGTGTATTCTAAATTCGGCAGTACAAACCATAGGGCATATAAGCATTTACGGGTGGCGAATTATACAAGTGTATAGTGAGAATTTATACATCCTCATACGTACGATATGTATTATACATGTACTTATATAGTTAATTCTACTACACAAGTACAAAGCCATTTATACTTCCGTCTATGCATTATTATATTCCTCCTCTCAGACCCTTCAAGACCCAGGACACAAAATATGAGATTTCGGAAGAAATTCTTAGATAATACATAGAAGACTTAATTAAAGAACACTTTATTGATATTGTCTCTATTACGTTGTTACTTTTACGTGAGGACCGGCCTAACTATTTTTATAGTAGGAATTTCTGAATAACATTGTTTTGAATTATCTAACGTCTAAGTGCCTCTGAAATCTAGCTGCGGCTTATGCAACACCGCTTAGCCCCTACTTAGGCTTACATTTTTTAAGTTTTATAGCCTATGCCTACTCGTAGTGGATTTACTATTTATGTTTATAGTAAAATTTCTTGTAATTCATGAGTGAAATTTCTAGGCAAAAACACTCGCCATCTCTCTAGAACAGTGGTGCTCCGCGAGCTTGTAAGTTCTCCGAAAACTGTGAAAAAAAATAATGTTGGCTCATTTACTGTGCGATTTGAGTTGCAAATATCAAGAAAAAGAACAATTAATTATTCTATCAGCAGATCGTACTCTAAAAATAAAATTCTCATAAATAACTTCGGATGAATTTTGGATTTTTGCTAAAGACGAATACCCAGCTCTCTACATAAGGGTACTGAAAATTTTATCACAGTTTTCAGCCTCACATTTGAGTGAACTAGGTTTCTTGACATCAACCAATATTAATACTATAAACGTGAAAGGCTTAGCAATTTGGATGAAGAAATGAATGTATCTTTATGAAATATTAGACCTAAAATCGTTGAAATTTGTAAAAGCCGACAAGCTCAGGTGTAAATTGAATTATTTTCGCCGTTTCATTACAGTATTTATGTTTTTGTTTATTTTTAATAAATGTAATTTTTAACTGGTCTAACTAAATATTCTGTTTTCTTTTTAATAAAAGTTATGTTTGTATGTTTTTTCAATCTCATGTTTTGGTGGACTGCGAATTTTCCTTATGATCAAAAGTGCTTTCTAACTTATAAATGGTTCAGAACCACTGCTCTAGAGACATGAGTTTATACAATTCAATTAATCTTATCAATGTTATTAAAGTTAGCAAAGTTATTGTATATAATATGAAAAAAAGTACTTTTTCTGTGGCCCACCATTTAGTTATTTGAATAGACAGGGGATCGTATCTGGTTTAGACAGCCCTGCCGTAGTTTCTACTCGTAAATTTTCTTCACAAATATCGATAAATCAAATGAATCGCTATCTTGAAAAATATATGGTATGTTGGCTTCGGTTTCGAGCACTTATATTGCATGAATATACATACATATATACAAAGGACGATAATTTCCTATTACAAAAATATTAAAATTGATGTATGATACAAGGGGTGAGGATCGTCTAGTGTCTAGTTTAACATGGACTTCGTTAGATAAAGTAAAACTTTTAACAGTCTCACAGAATATGTCCAATTACAGCTATCAATTGAAAAAAAACAGAAATATAAAAAATATTAAACTATATTATATAAATTTGAGTTTACAGAATAGATTAACGACTATTAACGAATAGCCTCTTAGGTCCAGATTTGAAGGGATTTAAAGTTCGTTGGGATTAACAATTCAATGATATGATATAGTACTGTTACAAATAATTCTATTTTACATACTTATCATATAGTTTACAGATATTGTAATTAAACGTAGTTTATATTTTCCAAAATCTAGCGTTGAATGGTTGAAGTAGTTGGCTGATGTAATTGTTCGGGTATTTACTCGGACGAGTACGTACAGTGAATATATGATTTATAAAAGTCTACAGATATTGTAATTAAACGTAGTTTATATTTTCCAAAATCTAGCGTTGAAGTAGTTGGCTGATGTAATTGTTCGGGTATTTACTCGTACGAGTACGTACAGTGAATGTATGATTTATAAAAAAACACATTTCCACAATCGCACGAGGATGAATCATCAACAGTTTTAATAGATTAGCCCCACATTGTATTTTACCAGCATTAAAAGTAGTTTATTGACATACGAGCATATCGTATCGGGTATATACTCGCCGCACACACGCGCAAGTGCGTCCTTCGTGCACTGTTTTGTGTTAACGTGGTTACTTTAGACATATTTCGAATTACTCCTATATATGTAGATAGGTATTCGGTTTTAAAGTGTGCAAAACGATATTTACTTATTGATTTATGATATGGATCTAGATATATCTAAAATGACATGCCAAACAATAGTTATAAATAAAACAACAATAAATTCTGTTTAGTCACACATGTTTTTTTCGCTTTCAAGAAATTGCACGAAGAACAAGAATAATACAAACGCAGATGAGGTTTCCTTTTCTTAAGAATTATACATTTCAGATGATTAAACAATAAATACCGTGCTTTAGGTAAACAATGATCGCATGACCGATACACATTATTTCATCAGGTGGTTTGAAATGACAACTACGAGTACACACAATACGTTCAAGATTATTCGGCCCTCTGCCCCGCATCGGATTCGGGCTTCATATACACACATACACACATACGCATACACTTGTACAATGGATTAATAAAATAAGGAACATATTGGGAATAGTTTAAGATATTCAATCTTTACCAAGTTACATAATAGATTTCTTTTCAATATCATGGAAAACTTTGCTATAAATACATATTTAAACTTTATCGGTACGGGAAGGAATATAAAATGTTAATAATTTCACATTATTTTATATCACTTCAAAATAATTAACAATATTGTGTAAAGTGTTATTTTTCAACGGGTGGGTTTAAACTGTTTTTCAGTTATTTTTTCCACTTCGTGGTAACATCATTGATTTGTAAACAGCACTTTATTGTATTTCGAAGGTGTGTACATGCTGTGAACATACTATCAAGCTCACGACCTACACATTATTTATTGATTTGTTATTCATATTGTCTAGATTCACTCATGTTGAATGTTAATACCGATATTAAAATAAATATTTTTTTTTAAATATGAACTGGCAGTACAATGTCGTGACACGTACATATTATTAGTAAAAAAAGAGTAAATAAAAAAGTAAGAATAATGAGTGAAATATTTCGAATGATGAGCGGAAAAGTGGACAATATTATTACTGAAGGAGATATATCGGAGACATTTTTTTACCTTGCAATGGAAGCCACAAAATGGTACAGGCAGGTACCTCTCTAATTTATTTAAATCTTATCAGGAAAATACAAATACCACCGTCTTGTAAATATCTAGTCGCACACGGTAACAGAGTACATGTCGATTTCGTATTCCCAAATAAATCTGTTTTACTTAAAAAGAAATAAATACTTTCATACATATTTCGACATACGAGTACGATATTTCGTATTCTTACTTCACGTGTTTACTCTTATGTTTTATTTTAGTTGAATAGAGAACACAGAAATGTTTCAGCGTGTCTGAGACACCGGCCACAGTAATTTTAAAATTGACAATACTATTCGTGATTGGCAGTTTGTGGAGGCGTCAATATTTTCGTCACAGATAGTAGGTAGTCATTTTTCGGATGGTTTATTGCGTGTCTATTAAATTTCTGTTGCGCTTACCGTTTCCAAATATTACTATTTGCTTCGAGGATTTTTAAATGTACTGAAAATAAATTATTTCGGCCACACAGCTTGTTATATATATATACACTACACTACATGCATACACATAATAGGTACGTCGTACGCATACACGTTTGATGCGTGATATTAAAGTAAAATTATGTACATAATTCGTCTACAATTTATAATAGTTAAAATTCATAAATAAAAGAAAACATTATCATTGAATTATGAAAAGTGAAATATTTGCAATATGCTGAATAGCTTATTGAAGGAAAAAAACATAATATGAAACGATTTTTTGCACAACCTGAATGCCTTACATACTGCCCAAAATATATCTAAACTTTTATAAATCATGACATCAGATCCGACGTATCCGGTATTTCTCGCCAGAGAACCGAAAGCCGATATATCGGATTTTGACAGTTAAAGGGTTAAAATGAGTGATAATATTGCGACACGCGTAGATTTAGCTTAAAGAGGACATAATGAAGTGGAAGATTGAGTATTTCTTGGTTTAATCGAGATGCTGAAATTGATTCGTCTATGACGGAAAATCAAAGCAACTGTTTTATCAGCCCAAAATGATTGATTGAATGCAGTTACACGATTGTCATGAGAAAAAATTGTAATAAAATTCTGAAACAGACCTATTTAATATATTGCCATTTTTGAAGTGAAATGCACTGCCGTCAACTTGAGTCACTGACCTCTGCTACGTAGTTGAAGGGTTTATATAGCCCTGTCATTTCATATGGTGTGTATTGCAATTTAAAGATACTTGTTTTTTCAATAAAAAATATTTCGACAGTACAATAATAATTTATGTTACATATATTATTTTATCGCGATACATTATGTTTTATTGTCAGTGTGATAAAAAAATATTTGCATAAAACTATGTTTTGTTCCTTTATAAAAAATATTTGGATTAAACTGGTTTCAATATACTTATATCGATAAGAGTATAATTAAAAGTGAAAATAAAGTATCATAAATACAATAATACATTAATTTACAGCTTATGTATATCAAGGTATTAGGTAACGATAAGAATCAATAAAATAAACATAATCTTACTGGACAAAAACAACTTGAGTGAATACCTTAATTTTTCATTAGTCAGAAGCAGGTGAGAACCGTGAAATGGGGAAAGAAAGTCGGCAAGGTGTGCAAGGGTGGGTATTGGTATTGTATATGTGGCATGTGAAGTTGCTGAGTCAAAATGAACTATGAATGTGTGGCAACCGGCTCGATATTTGGATCGATATATATTTAGGTAAATATAAATGTCAACCAAATGTAATATGTATTTAAAAATTGCAGAATGTATCACTCATTTGCTTTTCGTGGTTATAAATAAGACGAAAATGTGATCACTTTAAGTCTATGTCATGGGCCAATTCATGGTTCCGTATTAATGACCCCACCTGGAATCTCATCAGAATCTATCCGAAGTGATACGCTACGGAAGTGGACACGTTTTTAGTGGAAATGAGTTGAATTATTGTTATCTGTTGAACGTATAGCAATATGTGATATTGAGTTAAGGGAGTAGATGTATAAGAATAATATTATGATGTTACAAGGACAAACAATAACATAATTGAGATAAACTAATGTAATCTTACGTCAGAGAAAGAAACGCGCCTCCGCACGCACAATGGGGCCAATACTTTATTTTCATCCTAAAATTCAATAACTTTGAAACCAATAAGAATATTGACAAAAAATTAAGGAAATATTACTCAATCAATATAAATTTATAATACATAAAAAGATTTCTTTAATTGTATTCGTAGTATGAATTATATAGTTCAGCGAAAATACACTTTAAAAAAAGTTTTTTATGGATAAAACTATTTTTATTAAATTGTAATTGGTATAATATTTTACATGAAAAAAATATCAATAAAAAATAATAATTACTAAAATATATATATATATATATATATATATATATATATATATATATATATATATATATATATATATATATATATATATATATTATATATATATATATATATATATATATATATATATATATATATATATATATATATATAT
This sequence comes from Brachycentrus maculatus, assembly GCF_059751285.1. NCBI lineage: Eukaryota > Metazoa > Arthropoda > Insecta > Trichoptera > Brachycentridae > Brachycentrus > Brachycentrus maculatus. Next base: position 333,655 of record NW_028280847.1, on the reverse strand, counting down.
ATATATATATATATATATATATATAAATATATAAATATTTATTTATTGCATCCATACCTACAATTTTGCAGTACAAATCAAAGAATAATCGTTCATAATATTTATTTGATAATATTAATGTTAAAAGGTGAGTACATTTGTACTTGAATTTCATTACATGCATTTGGTAATTAGTTATTACATATTTTTATTTACAAACACCAAAATAAAAACTTAATAATAAAAAAATATAATTTCTAAACAAAACATACCTACCTCTCTTTACCTTTTGATTATTTCCAAAGTAAAAACACAAAATTGTAACTGAAAAAATTATATTGAATAAAATGCTGTAATAATATGGCGGCAGGCTGCAATAACATCCGTACATATATAATTAATTTTTTTGTACTGTTATTTATTTAAACGGTTTTCGCTCAAATATTTTTTTTTTTAAATGAAAATATTATTTTAAATTAATCACTTATCTAAAACGTATCTATATATTCGAAATTTCATCTAAATGAATCCACTTTTAAAATAAGCATTCGTCGCTTTATATTAAAGCAGACAGAACCTGCGCATAATACGTTTTAGTGTAGCTACTTGCTACCGTGTGTACATGCGCATATCAATAATAAATTTTTAGTTTATTGCATCATGTTTTGCTTACAAATATTAACGTCTAACTTATCAGAATCGACGTACATATATACAAATTGTCTTGCGGAGGCAATGGGGAAAAAGGGAAATGTACATTTATTCAAAAACATATCGTTGAAATATGTAAAAAAAAAAGCGCGTGCAGCACCGTACACGCGATAGAAGTGAAATTCTTAAAAATGTATGAGAGTGAGAGATAGAAAGCATCTCAAAAGAAATACAACAATACAAAATTTGAATAAAAAAATATTAGGTTTATTCAATATTTACACTGTCGTTGATTGGTGCTTCAATTGGTAATACTGGTTTGTGATAAGTAATATATAAGATATATTTCCTCGATTTGATATTTTCGAGATAACAAGGAAAAATTGCATCCATTTTAGTTCCGGAATTTGTTATTGATTGGTTGAGTTTGTTAAATCACAACGGTAAATATTACGTGAGGTGGGGACGACAACGAAGGCGACACTGGAATGATCATGTAAGCAAAATGTCAGAAGACAAACTTCCTCGTATCGTTCTTCAAGGAAACCCTGAAGGACGCAGACCCCCAGGCAGACCTCCAAAAAGGTGGAAAGACAGCTGGGAGTTAACATCCCAAGAGCGACAAGCGGAGGCACAAACAGACCCTTAGGATCCTAGAAAAAGAAGAAGAAGAAGGTAAATATTACTTACACAGCGCGTGGTGTCTCGCTGTTCAGATATAGCGTCTGACGTATAAATCTACAACATTAACTTATTCTACTCGTTTTTATTTGACATTAACTTATTCTATTCGTTTGTATTGTTGTGTTAACGTCGCTTTCTTTTGCTCCAGTGCTGTGGCATCGTAATGTATTGCTCTCTTTCTCCTTCTCCTTCACATTATATCTTTCTTCTCTCTCATGTTACGAAATGTGTCTAGTAAACGTATAAAATATCTTCTTCATCTATGTCAAAAAGCAATGTAAAAATCCTTTTATTGGTTCTCAAAGGACTTGTTAATTTATGTGATACCTTGTCTTACACAAGCTTGTAAGAATACGAGTATACAACCCCGGGTACCCATGCCATTGCTGCAATGCTATACTCCTTTTCTTCTTCTTAATTATTAGTACCTGCCACACCATTTTTTACCATTCGGCAGTTATTTCCATCATCCTTAGCTACTTTACTTACGCCTCTGTATCCTATCAAATATATTTCAACAATCTGGAGGGCACGACGGATCCCGTTACCTTCATATAGTTAGCACTGCATGGGTCCGATGCAGTGCTAACTATATTATGCACCGCTGGGGGACCAAATAAGCGGAAGATATGTAGGTATATTAAATCTGATTCGATGGATAAGGTAAAATCGTGATGAAATGATTCCGTTTATTCGATTGATAAGGTAAAAACGTGATGAAATAAATGTAAATAAAAACATCATATTCATATGTATTGACATTCTGTATCAACATTTTTTTTCACGATTCTTATTAAAAATACCTATGTATATATCATCATGATGACGAACACGTTAATGCAACCACGTTGTTATATCGTTGCCTCCTGACTAACTGTTGTAACTATAATTTAGCGGAATTTCATTTCAAATGAGAAGTTAAGTCTCATCCCTGTATATTTCATCGTTGAACAGGTATCGCGTATTTATACATATTTAATGGCCGTTTTAAAAATATTATTTAAATCAATATAATTTCAAATCTTACTTTTCAACTTTATATCGATGATTAAAAACATAATGGACGTTTTATAAATTCAACTTCTCCTGAGCGCATAGTTTACACAACAGATAATACGCGAAAAAAAATACGACATCTTGTCTGGAGAGTGACGTATTTAAAAGGAATGATCAAACTGCGCAGAAAAAAATATATTTACGTTAGTAGGAATGTGATGTTAATTGACCCGCATTTGACACGCTTAAAGAGTATTCTACTACTCGCACTAATAAAAATGTTGTTCATTATACACATTATGTACATACTACGAGACGTCACTTATCGAATAAAGTAGAAAAGTGAGTATAGGGATACATTGTATATACGAGTGTATATATTTTATTTTATATTATGCCATTTGTTGATGTTCATATTGTGTGTCTCTGTTTCTTTTCCAACCCCCATTTGGCGATTGTATTGGATCGACGTTCTTCACCTATATTTGCATTAATGTCGCCAATGATCAGATCTTAAGATCCTTTCAATATTTTCAAATAATACCTCAACATCCTCATCGTATCTTGCTTCCAAAGTCGAACAGTTGTATAATATTGATATTAAATGGTCGACCTTCGATTTGTATAATATTAACATCAATTTGTCTGATACTGGTACGAATTTCTTGACAGGTTTGAGTAAATGTGGAGGGATGAATATTCCAACACCATTTATATGATTTCGATTTGCATCCTCGCTCTCTGAATTTAAATTTTCTTTAAGATTATAATGGATACCTACACCGCGCCAGCGGAGTTCACTTACACCCATTATGCAAATGTTCATTTTATTCGTTTCCTGAATCAAGTTGTCTTTCTAGCTTTCCTGAGGCATATACCCTCCTTTTACATTCCATGTTGAACCAGAAAATTTTTGGTACTCCTGACCCATTGAAGGGTTGCCCGGGACTCGGGGTCGTGCCTTGGGTTCTCTTAATAATCATGTCCTGTGGAGATGTGTCCAGAGTAGTTTCCCCTCGTCTTCTCTGGAGGAATTTCTGTCAAGGTTACCTTACCTCAGCTGGGTGTATCCAGTTTTATGGCGCTGGAAACTTCGCCCTCTCATCTCTCTAGCCATGACACTAATATCAGTGGTCAGTGTACTTACAACTTATAACTATTGATCTTCGCCCATAGACAAATACAGGTTACTTATGAATATTTATTAATGGGAGTATACTGACACTTGGAACTAAAAAATCCAATTTTGAACAAGTCAATAAAAAAAATCCAATATAAATAAGTGCGAGGGCATCAAATTTTGTCATTTTAAACTAAAGTATGGACTTGCTAAATCTATTCGTAGTTTTAGGATCTTTGGCTGAAATAATTTTAGTAGTGGAGAGTTCGCGAAGTTTTCAACAATTTTAATGATACTCAAGGTGATCGTTTTTATACAAAAATTACCTTCCTACCGCGATTATAGCCATAGCCGATTGTATACGAAGTTGATCAAAACAACCCGACAGTAACCGAAGTTAGTTCAAGTTCAAGGCTTTTACCGGCGCAGGCGCAGGCGATACTAACGATGTTATAATGGGCAACTTATGTTTTCCCATTTCTAACCCTTACAATACGTATTATATAAAATAATAAATAAGGTTTATGCCTATAGGAGGTGTGTTCAATAAATAAGGTGACACTAAATTTTATGGATTACGTAAATTGTTTGTTTTTTATTTTTATTTATTAAAGAATGTATCAAAGAATCTATATTAAATTTTGTGGCACTTAAATGTGCTTCTAAACTATGCTATATGATATAAGAAACTTCTTTACCGATATTAAAACAAATTATACACGTATAAATTTCCATCAGAGATATCTATTTTAGTCTAAATAAACATGATTTCACATAGTATAAATAGCCAGGAAAGGGTCAACAAACGTCCATGCCAATGACGCAAATTATAATGAAATTAAAGGTATTTAAAAAATACACTTTTATTATTAACGATCTAAGTGACTAATCGACATTCAGTGAAGGTGTACATGGACGTTATCATAATTAATTGAAAACAAGATGTCACAGAAATGCGCTGTAAGTACATTAGTAGGTCAGAGCTGAAGTAACGATCTATAAATATCACCAAGTATGTACCTTATACACAATGTAAAAACTCTTCCACCGCTGATAACTCTATTATGCCGCATTATCAAATCATAATAATGTGACGTCAAATCTTTTGCCAAACACTGCCAAATAAACACATAAAAAACATACATCTTATTACTGGGTATAATAACAACATAAATGGAATTCATTTGAAATGCGTCATAACTTCAGAAAACAAAAACAACTTTATTGTGGTTATGTATAATAGTTTAAAAAAGATCTACATAAATTCACGACAATTTTAATTACCTACGATATTTTTAATGATTAATTCGACAGTCTTTGCTTATCTATCCATTTAAAAAATCAACTTTTATTTTGTAAATACCACTATGCATTATTGTATTGTGGTATACTAAATACATATTGTATTGTCACACGATATGATTATCAAACACTGCACGAGAAACAGCCTAAATTTGAGAGTTGCGCCCTCGAAACGTAAAATTATGAGAATATTTTAGAATTACTAAAGCCTCAAAAATATGAAATATCTCCTACACCCCCTTCTTCCTTCAAGATCGTAAGAGTACTCCCAACTCCGAAATTAAACGTTTTTAATACGGTGTTTGATAATGATGTTCAGCGCATCTAATTACGTGTCGCAAATATTATAATAATAAGTGGTTTACCTGATACCTAATTGAACATTAAAAAAAAGTACGGCATATTTTAATATTTTCATGGGTCGACTAAAAACGAAGCTTTGATTGAAAATATAAAAAATTACATACGAGTACTCGTACTTATATGATCAAATACTAAAAGATTAACATTTCAATTTTAAACAAAGAATCATCATTTCATTTCCTTCGAAGCGTAAAGCGTAGCAGAGCTACTTGGTACTTGCGCCCTCCATACATACCATATTTCAGATTGCACCTGTTGTACGTATAGGACGCAACGCATTCACGTTCCTAACAAAGGGGGATGTAAATGTGTGCGTGTGTATGAGATAAACAGCAAGGCTGGTTGGTCGCATGTGTGAATTTTACATCAACCGCCATAATGGTAGAATTTCGGGTAGGAATAAGGAAGGCAGGAAGGTAGAAGTAGGAAGGCGCGGCGCCCCTGGTCGACTCCGCTTTACCGCTTTCCGTATTTACCATTTTAGAAATGAGTACATAGGTATCACCCTGAAATGTGATAACACACATTCAACGGTTTAATAGTAAAAATAAAAGAATCCACATTAAACCTAGAGCTATCGTCAAATTCTTAAAATTTATGGTATGATTTCTGGTCACGGCTCAAGCCACTTTCAATATTGAATCAGAAAATCGTTCGCTTGCATTCTAGAAAGGTATTAAAATAGTTATCACCAACATCCTACTCTCATCTAGTTACAATTTTCTCCAACAAATTAATATAAGGCCGGGGGAAAAATATCTTGTTCAAGATGGATGTGAAAAATATATTGTACACATAATGATACGTATTTAACAATGTGTCGAAATTTGGATCTATTTTAAAAATTGATAAGCGATTAATTTTTTATGTCGAAACACAATAAAAAAAAAACTTTTCATTAAATTTTCGTAATTTTCAGTGTGTGTGATATTTTCCGCGTGTGTGTGAAATTTCCAAATAATATTTTTCTATCTAATATTGGTCAGGAATCTAAAAGTAAATACTAGAAATTTAACAAAAACTGTCATATGATGATAAAGTTTGTTGAATAAAAAAAAAAAAAAAAGAACACTGAGAAATTTCAATTATAAAAAAATGGGCTCCGTTCAATCGCTATTATATTATGTTAGAAGTAAATAAACAGTATTTTTTTTTTAATTACTCAAAGAAATTATTTGATGAGTGGAGTATACGAATAAAAGAGTATTTATTGCATTTGTCTTTAAAGGTGAGTATCCGTTTAATAACATATTTTTATTCAGGCTAGTTTATTTTATTCATTGCGATATTTTTATTGGTATAAGTATACAGTTTATTATGTAAATTATACCTGAGAATCGAATCTAGGCTTGGTGATAAATATAACTTATCACGTTGTTCGGTCATTACCCGCTTAATATTGCGTGGTGCATTATCCAATTTAATGATTGCTTTCAATCGGCATCTGGAGGATTGTGCAACTTGCGATTATTTTTTATATTTTTTATTAAATTTAGTACAACTATTTGAAATTTTAAAACTTCTTTTTCATCAAATTTGTCTAATGTCGGAAATATCCCATTAAAAATGAAATATGGCGATTATTCGCATGAGGTTCTCGGAATACATAAACTTTATCATCTTGTACAGGATGTAATTTATGTTTCAAAGGTTTTTTGAGTATGCGTCTCTTAGAGCGCTTGTGCACTACACGGAATTTTACCGTCTGGCAGTCCGGTTAGCATGATAAAACGATGATTAGCTTGGATTGGCTTGTGCTTTTGTCCATCTTTCTTCGGATCGGTGCGTGAACACGTTGCGCGTAAATTCGATCACTCTAAACTGTCGTAGTCGCTTTCCTTTTTCAAAACCGGACTGCCGGACAGTAGAATTCCGGAATGTGGACAAGCGCCCTTAGTCAACTGATTTTCTTCCATCGTTTCGCTGTATCATCTATCGTTGCTTTTGAATCCCAAAGATCTTCTGTTTAAACGTTTTCATTATAATTTTCCGTTTTGGAGTCTGAACAATCTTCCGTTTTATTTTGAAAAAACATAACCTTTGTAAAAAAAAAAAATATTTTGGTATATACGTATGGTTTTGTGGTTTTTCGTGATAAAACCAGATCCCTTCTCCTGTTTTTTTTTTAAGTTTTGTAATAATTATCTCGAATAAGCGTCCTCTTCAAGAGAATAATTTTAGCTGCCGACAAAAAGATTAGTTATCTTTTCAACATAGGGATTAACGCGATTTATAAGTATTCAATTTTAAACATCTAAAAGTCAGTCTTCTAAAACATATAAGAGATTAGAAGCATGTATGGTCGTTTCGCTATCCCTGTTAATATCTAACAAAGACTATTATACATTTAACAAAATCCTTTAATTTACTCCTTTAAATTCCTGCTTCCGCTATCTGACGCTGATTTGGACATATCCAGAGAATAATCCCACAAAATGGGTTTTGCTTTTACCAACGAAATAAGAAATTCCGCATCTACGTATCTACCAGTTCATTTCGAAAAATACTCTTCGACACGCAACCGCCCCAACGCTTAACGGATTACTGCGGCATTCCCCGTTTATCCGGTTGCTGATCGGTACAGAAAATACGACGTACGGCAGCATCTGAACACGACCATTTTAAACGGATTCGTTTCTGCGTACAATATGTACTTCACTTTTTAATCGGGAAGATGGATCCTATAATCCTTTTATCTTTTATCCCTAGTATCTTCCGTGTCCTGCATTACATCGTGATATACACACGACGAAATACAGTGACACGTCGCGACGTGTCGTGTTAAGTTAACGGACTTTAGTCTGAAGATCGATGAAAACTAAATAAACCATTATTTTGTTATGTTGATTTTCAAAGGTTTACTCATTAAGTATTTTCTGATGTTTATCCACGGGTTGGATTGTGTAAAATGTTATTAAATATCGAACCCTAACGGCACCCCTAATTGTAAGCAAGTCAACCAACTGGCGAAATATTAAAACGTACCTACCTATGTACTCGTATATAAGTGTGGAGAGTAGGATATGGTTTTACCTGGTACAAAAAAAACAGATATTATGTTTATCACAAATCTATGCGACTATAGCATTGGCAAACTTCAGAGTCAATTAAAACTACCAATCTGCGTACATTGTTACCATAAAGTACTCGTAGAAAATATACCTTATAGTAAAGTATGTCCAATATTTTTTAACAAATACTCCTTTCACTATTTTAAGTCCTTAATAACTGGGGAAGTATTTTTTTATTTAAAAACGCACTACGCTACGATAAAAGTAACAAATATTATTTTTTTCATCGCCATTCGATAATATTTCTGTCTAGTCTCGAGATTAAATGTTTTCCATTGAAGACTAGTACAAACACCACACATGCCAGGACGGGAGACAATAAAAGCAATAATATACAAACATACCTAGATATATCTTTGTTTATACGTTACATAGCGCAACATATTATTTCATCTAATTTAAACGATATACGAAATTTTATTTCGAAACTTGTGACAGGATATAGGATACAGGACATGCTTATAATAAATATATATATATATATATATATATATATATATATATATATATATATATATATATATATATATATATATATATATATATATATATATATATATATATTTATATATATACATATATATATATATATATATATATATATATATATATATATATATATATATATATATATATATATATATATATATATCCCTGCAAGAAGCAGGTACAAACCGTTTTTGCTGGGATGGAATTTTTTTTAAGAAACGGAGAGATATCTACAAAAGGCAAGTTTGCCTAAAAGGAATATATTGAAGATCCAGGTATAAACATTATGGCAGAATGGAAAGTTTTAAGGAGTTGAATTTTTTTATGCGACGTTGAGGAATGCCTTTATACACATTTAATTACTTGATGTATTTCCAAAAAAAAACATCTTTTTTACTATATTGCACAAGTACACAAGAAGATTTAAAAAAAAAAAGTATTTGTTGCTTGTATAAAAATATTTACATATTCAGTAGAATTTTTTTTTTAAATTCACGAATATGTAAATATCTTATTTTATGCGTTTCCAAGTTGATACGGCCTAGTACAATAATTTCCGAATTATACACGTATGCCATCAGAAACATTTTAACAAATAAAGTAGGTAACGTATGTATTTTGAAAAGTCCATCCACTGCGATTTTATTGGATAGCGAAAAATGACGCCAAAAAAGTACATATGTACAACGAATAGAATATTTTTCTTTCTGAAACATATTGCAGGTTTAAAGCTTTTTTTAATTTTAAAGTAATTTGTAAATCGCTAATATTGTTTAAAACGTGAAAATTTGCAGGAAAATCCGGACTGAAAAATCCCATAAAATGTCCATAAAAATGAGGAAAAAAATGTGTGTGTTTACACGTTTGTTTATGTAGCAGGATATCATGCAGTCACTTTCAGTTTTAACCCATCTCAGCAGCATTTAATTTTACATATCTAGCGTCATTTCATCAACAATTAGAAAATGAAAATCGCATTTTTTCCAAGCAAGTATTTTATGTTGTTAACCAAATAGCTTCTACATAACTTATGCAGTTTTCGCATTACCACTTAGGTTTTTAAGTTTTTAAAATTTGACTGACGCTAATCTCATTTATATACATGCTTTTGAATAAAGAGTGTATGGCGAAAACAACAACAAAAAACTCAGAAAGTGCTACCTTGAGATGCCTTTAAGCATCAGAACTATATAAATTTTCAAAGGATAGAATAGCTTTCAACATATTTGCTGTCATTATACTTTTGTAATCCAAGGAATGCACTGTTTTTTTTACAGTACAATTAATTTTCCACAAAAATTCTGAATTTTCTGGATGAAATAAGACTTTTCGGTATACAATATGTTAAAGTTCTTTTATACAGTCTGGTGAAATTTTCATCACATATAAAATTAACACCACATTTCACGTTTCAGTGCATATATGACCTTCCAATTTTGACATATAAACCTACCGCCCTCTTATACAAGATTCTTCCATTTATTACAAGTATGCATATATCCCATGCATACATTTTTAAACATATACGGAGAAACTTTATATATGTATTCACAAGTACGCAAACACCCTTCACTTTTCTACCCCCCCTCCAGCGATTTCCAAACATTAATTATTATTATATAAAAATATTATTGTATGGAAAAACCCTTGTAGTCGAATATGAATCGTTAAAAAGGTTATTCCCATTAGGAGTTCTACAAATACTTATTGAAAAAATATATGTAGTGATTTGCATACTAACCAATTTGATTATTCAATGACAGAAAACCTGTGACAAGTGATTATTTATAAAAAAAATATATGATGTATGAAATATTTATAAAAAAATAAGTGCACATTAACTGTTTTGGTGACGGTTTATCTACGTTGTTTATATAAATTTTCCATTACTACCGAATAGAAGTAAATTTTGACCATACCGATGTACCTGAAGTTAGTTATCTACTGCCAAGGCAAGGGAATCGTCGCTGTAATGGATCAGGTGCGGAAAGGGTTATTATTGCCTAGATGATCTTTTGTTTTTATTTTTATTTTTGGGCAAGTCCTGTCCAACGAGCGTTGTCCGCTATGAAAGATTTAATATTTTTCACCTGCATTTCACGTGCACCTGGTTAACTATTGTTATTTCAAGGTGTCACTGTCCACAAGTCACCAAACCACAAGTGCGAGTGCGATGGTGATCTTACGAATGGCGAGTCGAAAATGTCGGTAGAATGACGAAGCGTATAACTGGACGAACGGTGCGGTGGGGTTACGCTATACATATTATTGTTTGTTAATTTCCATAGTTGTTTACCTATATTTTACTCACAATTATTATACAAATTACGCCGTTAATTTCTTAACAACAATACGGCTTTTTTAATCGTTTATAAGTTGTTTGTAAACAAGTTTATATACCTTTATTCATTAAGTTTATATACCTGTATTAATATATTTTTAATCGTAATTAATGATATTCGTACATAATAATTTATGATAGTACATAGTACATGTTCGTATACATGTATACCATATGTAGATTTACTATGCTAATTTGTGTAGTTTATTATAGTAAATGGTTTCTCTCCCTCCATATTATTATTTTTTTAAATAATTGTAGTTTAAATTGGGTTGAAGATATAAAAGTGTTACTCACATGTTACAAAATTAAATTGAAGTATTTTTAGGATGACGAAATACGGTGAATTTATTTCGTTTGGGTAAATTGTAAAAAAAATTAAATTGTGATCATGCAGGGTATGTATGTTAGAAAGAGAAGTCAGTTAGAGGATGACGAAAGATAGAACGTAAGTGCGAATATGTCAAACGGCACGAGAGGGAGCGCGAAGGTAACAATCCTGATGGGCGACTAGATGGGAAGTAATGTTGTCCGTCAAATTGTACATAATAAATACCTTGTTCCAACCTACGTTTCATCCCTTGAAATATTCCCTGCACCCAGTATATTACAGATCTCAATGCCTACATTTTCCTGTCGGTCTTGAGATAATGAATGAAGGTTTCTATATGTTTAGTCCAAAAAGGTGACAACGATAGTCACTTGATTCTCTTACTTTTACTGTAGAAATCGTCAAAGTAATTCCGAAGTACTGAACAATGTTGACCCGAAGAGTCCTCCTAGTATACATCGCCATCTGGTAGTATTCATTCAATATGACACCTTGGGCTGCCAGCTGAAGCGCAGGACATACATGCCTTGCTTTCATGCAAGTACCGGTTAAGATCACATTGGACCGATGAGGTGCTGTGCCCTATACGCCATTTGGTGCGAAATAGAGTAAGAAGAATAAATAAACTGCAAACACATTACCATTTTTTGGTTTTGTTGTCGGTTTTTCAACCCTTTATAACCGTTGGTTTTTGTTTTAAATATGTAGTTGTATTTTTTTTACAATCCTTGCATTAATATTGTTCCCAAATAACACTTTGAGAATGCCGGTCTCAAGTTCCTAGTCAGCCCCTAGTTATCCTATGTTTGTGTGTAATAAGTGCCTCACGGTTAAATTTAACCGTCGTCGTCTCGCTTACATTGGCATTTTAGTAAACTTATACGCAGTTTATATAAGCCTTAATATATAAGCCTAATACATTCATATTCATGGCATAGTTATGTACAGTTTGTGAAAAAAATATAGCTAAGAAATTGTAATACTTCTGATCTAAAATGTTGGCTTTTTCACTTACGATAAAAAGGTATCTATAGTTTTAAAATAGGGATTAATTGGCGAGCTGAAATTTTTCATGTGTTGCGTGTTCGATGTGTTGAAAGAATAAAATAATAATTTTACATCGAATATTGTAAAACTAAAAATTTTTGGAATAGAAGAAAGGTTGATAAGTAAATTGATGATCACACTAGTACAATAATTACGGTTAAACGTATTTTTTACGATTTTTACGAGTCACAACCTCCCACTGTGACAGATAAAGTAATCTCCAGTAAAAATTATATGTAAAGTGACGAAGTTTTAAATCAACTAATAGAATAGCACTGGATACGCAGAAAAAAGCGATTTCCCGTACAGTAAGTGCTCATAAATTGTCTTTGAAAATTTATTTGCTTTGTAGTTAAATCCTATATAACGAATCTTTAAAAAGTTTTACTACAGTCCGTTCATATTTATTTTACCTTTGATTTATTAACATTCATATTTATTTTATTTATGCTCACATTTATTTTACTTTATACATATTCATACTATACATATTTATTTTACCTCTGATTTAAATTAACAACAAAAAAAAACATAACAACTAGAGGTAAAATAACTGTAGATTCACAGTACAAAAAAAAACACTTTTAAATGATAAGTAAATTTATATTTTTTTAAAGTGAGATTTGTTTGGTTTTTTATAAATAAGAAATTTTTTGGGCAAGTTTGTACAAAACCTTAGGATGACTAGTTAATCGTAAGATTTTACTACACGCGGTATAATGTTGGTAGGTAGGTATCATGTTGTGTTATGTCTACTCAGTCTACTTGTATGGTATGGAACTATCCATTAACCTTGAACTTGATAATCGATTTTCTCAGCTCGGTTTTGTACGGAAAGAGTTCGGTCATTTCCGTAACGTCGTAGTTTCTAGCCCTCTAAAAACACCAGTGACTGGAACGCACGTAACATATATATATGTGGCCTCAGTCATTTTATAACTAGGCACCCGAGTCCCGACTCCGACACCACGTTCGCGATACATGCGATATAATTATTATTAGAATCCTTGTAAAATTTTGCATTACGCACAATAATGTGATGCAATAGTAGAGACATATTTTCCATACGACTAGTCATAAGTATTATTTTATTTTCAATAGGGAGGAATATTGAATTTAACATAATATACATACATGAAAAAGGATTTGCGTGATTTTATTTGTATTTACAATTTTCATTAAATAAATGACATTAACTTCATCACACATCTGACTGACATCATTTTCCTTCGCAAGATTTGAATTTGGTAAACCATCACTTTAGTAAGTTGGTGACATAATGTTGCATCATTACTCATATCGCTCACTCCTTTCAAGAACGTCATAAATCAAAAAACTTGATTTTTCAGGAGAGCGTTTTTAAAGTTTAAAAATATAACACAATGTATTAAAAATAAATATCAAGCCACTTATTGAACTTTTTACTGTGCAACAGATCTTATGAGGTAAAACCTGAAGGTTTTTTCTCCATTTGTAAAATATTTAGTTTATTTAAAAAAATAATTAAACATTACCTTTTCTTCAAAATGCAAAAACAACACTTTCTGCCCTGTAGCGGGTAAATATTAAGTTAAAAATATGCCTCTTTTGGTGGGATATAGTACATTTTTTGGGCATTCCGAAAACATGCACAACTAAAAATTGTCAATTTTTGATTTATGACGTTCTTGAAAGGAGTGAGCGATATATGCTTGATTTAAAGTTTAAAAAACTGCAGGCAGCTCAGATCCCTTTTTAAAAACGTAATAAGTAAACGTATATACATATTCAATAACATGTAGGGACTAGGGACGTATTGGAAGAAATAATATTTTTTTCTCTATTTATAGTACAGTTTTGTCGCTCAGTACCCATGAACTAAAAATTCTAAGCAAATGTATTCATTCAAAATAACCTTTCGTCGTAATTTCTTATTAGAGTTTTTAAAAAAGCCGCTTGTGTTCTTCACGTCAGCTTTATTCAATACATATTAACCTAAGCTTTGTTAGAATGAAATCAATTACATATTATGATTTATTTGCTGAAAAAGGTTCTAGAATCCAGTGAATAATCAATAATAACCTCATCATGTCATTAGCACTGCCTTGACTCTTATCGTATGAAGGTCAAATTCTATTATCGTGGATAAATAATTATTAAATGATAATAAAAATAAAGGTATGTAAATAATTGGAAAATATGCAACAAAACAAGAAATGGTGGAATGAGGAAAATTGTCTTTTAAAGGGTTAGAGCCAAAGATCCAACACAGAAATTTGCGTGGATTGTTATATATATTTATTTTTGTTGTATTCTTTTATTGCAACTTTATAACAATATATTTATATTTGTTATAAAGATGCAATAATCCGGATTTGTATATATATATAAATATATAAATATATATATGTATATATATATATATATATATATATATATATATATATATATATATATATATATATAATATATATATATATATAATATATATATATATATATATATATATATATATATATATATATATATATATATATATATATATATATATATATATATATATATATATATATATATATATATATATATATATATATATATTTATATATATATATATATATATATATATATATATATATATATATATATATATATATATATATATATATATATATATATATATATATATATATATATATATATATATCTATATATATATATATTATATATATATAAATATATATATTTATATATATATATATATATATATATATATATATATATAATATATATATATATATATATATATATATATATATATATATATATATATATATATATATATATATATATATATATATATATATATATATATATATATATATATAAATATATATATATATATTTATATATATATATATATATATAAATATATATATATATATATATATATATATATATATATATATATATATATATATATATATATATATATATATATATATATATATATATACATATATATATATATATATATATATATATATATATATATATATATATATATATATATATATATATATATTTATATATATATATATATATATATATATAACGTGGTAATATTTTTCTTTGTAAATTGGGTGTAAATAATATGTAAAGTGGGTGTATAATAATAAAATAAACAATGTGTTGCTTTGTAATTAAAGAAACGACAATAAAAGTTTATTCTTAATTAATCTTTACAATAATTTTTATATCTATCTGATTCTGACAGTTAACAATATTATATTTTTTCTATCGGATGTCTTTTGTTTTATTCTGTGCGACGCATGCGACATCTGGTGGTAGAACTGTTTTATGTAGGTACTATTTGTAAGTACTTAATAAAATGTATAGGTAGGTACCTAGGTATTTTATTACACACATCGCTCACTCCTTTCAAGAACGTCATAAATAAAAAATTGACAATTTTCAGTTGTGCACGTTTTCGGAATGCCCAAAAAATGTACTATATCCCAGCTAAAGAGGCATATTTTTAACTTAATATTTACCCGCTACAGGGCGGAAAGTGTTGTTTTTGCATTTTGAAGGAAAGGTATTGTTCAATTATTTTTTTAAATATACCTGATATTTTTTAAACGGAGAAAAAACCTTCAGGTTTTACCTAAAAAGATCTGTTGCACAGTAAAAAGTTCAATAAGTGGCTTGATATTTATTTTTAATAAATTGTATTATATTTTTAAACTTTAAAAACGCTCTCCTCAAAAATCAAGTTTTTCTATTTATGACGTTCTTGAAAGGAGTGAGCGACATATATATATATATATATATATATATATATATATATATATATATATATATATATATATATATATATATATATATATATATATATATATATATATATATATATATATATATATATATATATATATATATATATATATATATATATATATATATATATATATATATATATATATATATATATATATATATATATATATATATATATATATATATATATATATATATATATATATATGTATATATTTATATATATATATATATATATATATATATATATATATATATATATATATATATATATATATATATATATATATATATATATATATATATATCTATATATATATATATATATATATATATATATATATATATATATATATATATATATCTATATATATATATATATATATATATATATATATATATATATATATATATATATATATATACATATATATGTGTGTGTGTGTGTGTGTACGTATCCCACTTACTGTATTAATGAAAATAAAAGCAGGGGGAAATATTCACATTGAATGAATATTTACCTCACTCAAATGCAAAAAAAGTCTGCTTTAATCTAGTTACGGATAAATTAAGCAACCTTATAGCGATACCGTAGTGTGACCACAATACAATAAACTTAAGCGATCATTTAGAGAGGACCGCGAGATCTTGATTCGTTATTTAAAGATGCTTGTGTAAGAACTATCAACACGTGTACTCTGTTGCTGCCAAAATATTCTTTGTGATAAAAATAAATATGCGAGTTCTAATTTCTTTTGAACTGTTACTTTTATTTATTCAATTTCTAATTAAATAAATAATGATATCCTAGGACAAAGGAAAAACCTTAAATGTTTTTCCTTTGTTCTAGTTGCATAGTACTGCGGTCGGCGCTGCGATTAGGGGTATATAGTTAGAAAATTGTATTTGCTTACAAGAATGTGATAAATTTGTTTAATTTGAAATTTTCATTTAATTTACATTTATATTCGAGTAAGAAAGGGAGGTGATACTTTATATGCCCATGTGGAATGCACGCCACTGAAAATGGCTGAATGTAAAACTTATTAAAAAATCACGGCATAGTCCCGAAAGGAAAATCGGAACTCGCTTCAGCCTCAATAAAAAGTATGGAGATGGACCCAAAATAATATACAGCAGGTTTATACAACACGTATAACACGTACTATGTTGTTACCCTGAACGTTTGCTTAAAACTCATTACAAATCAATAAAACAAAATATTTGGTTAAAAATACAACATTATGTTAAAACATAACATTTTGTGAGTTGTCTTATTCCCGGGATTACAAAAGAACATCGAAACTGTATTCCCTAGCCGTAAAACACCGTGAAAAAAACTAGTGTAAAATATTTTAAAATCATATACATTTTTTTCTTTATTTAAAGGAATAACCCCCAAAGCCTCTACTTCTTAAAGGCTTTTCTGGAGAAAAGATAGTATGAATGAGGAAAGTTAATGTTTAAAATACAGCATACCCAGACCAATTGAAAATAAATATTTCTTGAATTTATTTTGTATTGGCGGGAATCGAGTCCGCGACGCCTGTTTCGCAGTCGAGCGTCTAACTCAGCCACGCCGCCTGTCTACAAAAGGATACCTGTATTGCAAGATTAGTTAACATGACCTACATGTAAGTGGTGTTTTTTTAAATATAGGTAGACATATTTTCGTGCTGCAAATGGGACACATGTGACGTCACACGTACACGTATTGCCCGAACTTCAGGTCCTAAAACAACCGAACTTCAGGTCCTAAAACAACTGTCAAATTATTGTACTTATACATTTACTTAAGACACATTAACATTCGCTCTTTGCTATTCCTAAAAAACGTGCTACAAACCTTTTTATATATATTTTTTTATAAACAAAAAATATAAGAAGCATGTAGCTGAAATTTCGTTTTAATGATAATATCATATAAGATTTATAACATTGTTTTTGTGACAAAATCCAAACAATACATGTGTCAACAATTTGAAAAAAGACTTGAAAATGAAGTACAAGAAACACATTGAAGTTTACTTTACTAGATAACAGAGCTCTGGAGTAGAAAAAAATATGTAGAATATGTAAAACAAATTTATTTTACGTTGTGTGAAATAAAATCTTCAATTAGGCACCGCGAAATAAATAATTCGGGTATTATTATATTCCTTCAAGTAATGTAATTCGTATGATCTGACGAGTTATCTTGAAACACTACATGATTCTCGTATGACTCGTTGGGAAGTTACATGGAAGAGTGATAGAGAACATTAAACACGGCGTATTTTTAAACACCTTTTCATGCAATTTTACAAGTTACTCGCAACTAGTTCACGTGGGAGTTCTAAAAATATGTTCCTAGAAAACTAGATAATGTGTAGGCACCGTTTACATTGGACAACTTGGTGGAGAGAACGAAAGTCGACATCAACTAAAACAGCGTAATAGCTCTTTGTTAAAAATATTTAGTTAGAAAATGAAAAGTGTAGTTACTAGACATGGGTGATATAATTAAAAAACTAAACTTTTTTCGAAAAGAAGTCGTTACATTACATATTCGGTTTTCAGGTACGAACATTAAAAGCTAATCACGGCAATCAGTGCACCAACAAATACCAATAACATACCAATATGGTAACTGAAAAGTAACAATTATTTAATAATAATGCTTCCTGAAGGTACAAATGTATTGAAAATGAAATAAAAAGTGACATTCACGCTAGTCTATTTTTTGTGTAGGTCGAAAGATATTGCTTCATGGCAATGTAGCCCTTCAATGTGCATACCAATTATACCAAATAAATCATGAAGCAGTAAAGAAACGCGGTAGGGGTAATGCTTCGTGCATTAGACACGACAGTAGAAACTCATTCTAGACATGAACCTATTAAATTTACCAATGTAAACTGGGCTTAGAAGAGGTAAAATACGATATTATTATACTAAGAATGTAAGTAAATCTTAGCATCTGGAGCGGGACTTCAAGGACGTACAAATAAAAGAAAGTAATTTGGAGTCTTATTAAATTATCAGCAAGGCTAACGCATATCTCTACCTACGCCAGAGATGGCAAATCCACGACACGCGTCCGTGCGTGTCGTAAAGTGATAAGTCGGTAAGATGCGTGCTCCTCGACGTGAATTTTATATTAACCTCGAATGATTTGGACATTTATAAAATCCTATTATGATATTTTTAAAGAAAAATAATAATAAATATTTCAATGTGATATACGTAAATGTGCAATAATTTATGATTTATACATAATTTATGATTTATTGCTGATATCTTTAAATAAAAATATTTAAAATATTTGGATCTAAAAAATGAAATGAATTGTCAAAAAATATCGGATGACTTTCTTAGTTATAGTTGTAATCCATATTTTTTATTGACACCATTTCAGTATGATTTAATTTCCCTATATAGATTTATTTATTTGTTTTTTCTTTACTTATTTGCTCTCTCAGAATATTACGATATATTTGTTTTTTTTTTCTGAAAAAACAGAAACCACTCTCAAACCAGTAAAGGCACAGCAAAATCACTATTTATTTTAATTAAGTTTAATTTTTATATCGACCGGTGGTAATAAATCGTTATGGTTAAGTTAATTGTTCAATATTTTTGTTATATTATATGCAGCGTGTTATAAAACTAACCAATTAAATCAATGTAGTTATATTTATATTTATTGCCTCATTGCCAGCGAAGCAATACATAAAAATCAACTAGGTATATATATATATATATATATATATATATATATATATATATATATATATATATATATATATATATATATATATATATATATATATATATATATATATATATATATATATATATATATATATATATATATATATATATATATATATATATATATATATATATATATATATTCGTCGGGTGCGTATGAGGAGATGCATGAATGTAGAAGAGGCGAAGAATGTTTGCAAAGACAGAATGGTGTGGCGTTCGATTCTCTCTGCCTACCCCTGCGGGGAAGCGGCGTGATGGTTAGTTAGGTAGTTTTTTATTTTAAATTTAAAAAGTTTAAAAGTGATGTTTGAGATTAGGAAAGTGTTATATTATAATAAATAATGAATGACACAAATGATATTTCATAAATGTTTTTCGTAAATCATTTACCTAAAATAATAATTTAAAAATAAACAAGATATCATTAATTATTATAGTTATCATGATAGCCTTACGCAATAATCAAAAGTTATTTGCTAAGCGAAATTCGTGAGAACGCATTAAAAAAACGACAATACGTATAATACACAAAAAAAACGATGTACATAATAAATGGGATGAATCGAATGATTTTATTCGATTATTAAAATTGATCGGAAAAGCCAACGAATAATGACGGTATGTATACTATTGAATTTTATTTAACTGTTTTTTCGCAGTTTAAAATTTAACCATGTAATTATTTTTTTTACTCTTTAAAATAAAATAAAAAATAATAATCGCTAATATATATCTCCGTTTTCATGAAAAATTACCTCAAGGGAGCGATGCATAAAATTAAATTCAACTTCCTCATTATACATAGTATACAGCTCTAAACTTGTTTGATTTTATTTTGGGGCCCCCTTATTTTGAAGCCCGTAACATTCTGAAAAAGGGACAAATCAACAACAATATAGTTTTTGCCAAAAATTTAAGAATATTTTTCTTCTCCAAACCTACTAGCGCTGCGTGGGGACTTTATACAAAAAAGTTCCACATATACATTCGTTTGTAAATGCAGTAAATATAAATTTGGAGTGAAATCGAATTCAGGATAGATGGCGTAAAACTAGAACTCAATCGTTTATCAGCCATTCTTTACGCATATTTTCTATTGGAATTATAACTATCGAAAAAATTCAAAATGTTCTTCAAAACGGTATGCTTCATTATATATTTTTTCACATTTAAACATTAACAAAAATTTATCTCATTTGATAATTTCGGGGACATTTTTTGCGAAAAGAATACACAAAATATGGATTTCCATTATTTGCTTTATTTTTTATAAAAAAAAGTATTGGTCTCGAGAGAGCAGGTATTAAAATAATATTGTAGATGTGAGTGATATCAAAATTCAAAGTAACGTCCGGCTTGTCATCTAAACACGTATTGTATTGTGTACGAGTACTCGTGTACAATGTTGCCTGCCATCTTTGTAAATACAAACTTACCTGGACGCTTAGGAAGTACGATTGAAGAAAATTGTAAGTATGTACTCCCCTCGTCCAGTATGTCCTTACTCTTACGGTCATCTCGGTTAATGATCAGCCCTGGTTCGCGCACAAAAAAGTCGTGTGTTTTTGGTCGCCTTGATGGGAGAAGAAAGGAAAAGGTGAAAGCGAAGGGTGTCTCTCTGTAAACTCTGTAAACTCTTATCAGAGTCTTCGGGAACATACAGTACATATTAGGTAAAACAGTAATGCACAATATTAGGGTTCCATGGGTTTATTATTTTGATTTAACTAGATTCCTTTATTTTGCGGTACTTATTGACTAGGCGACAATTAAATTTGAGCCAAACAAGAGTTGGATATCATTCAGACATAAGACTCTATTCAGATTGCATTTCACACAAATCGTGGGTGTGACTAACCAGTCGATGACGAGTGGAAACAGGCGAAGCGCAATTCAAAACGAATGATCGAAAACGATCAGCAATCCAAACACAAACACGAATGCGTTTGAACCTCTAGCTAATGATTCGCAGAGTCTTGCGAATACAGTCGAATATTGCAAAATCCTGTTAACTACACATGTACCTACTAAGAATTTATATTTATCATACCCACCTGATTTATTGAAAAACAAAGAAAATAATGTCTGTAGACAAACTCATTTCACCTTTGAAAACCGTGTCGAAAATAAATATGTACACAATAAAAATTCATAAATTATTATTTTTAGAATGGTGCTGAAAATTCAAAGAACACCTGTTTAAACTGATTTTTTTATGCGTGGTATAGTCGTGTTATACAAAAGTAATTTTCTTCTCTCATACCTATCCGCGTCCAATGGTGCATACGGCACCGCATCGGATCGGGCAGTGTTGAGTTGATCGTTAATTTTAAGAAGATAAGGTGATCAGTCGTGTCCTTTACAATCTCTGAATATAGTCGATAAGATAAAGAAGACGTTAGGGAAGGAATTCAAGACGAAGGATATTATTGCTATATGGAAAGAAAATTGTCATTTTGAAATGGGAAAATACAGCACTAAACTCATCAATCGTACGTACGACGAGGTTTATGGATATTGGAAAGGTGACCCTCGAGATAAACATTGTCTGGCCTCAAGTAACGTCCGCGTCTTATCAGTTCCAATAAAATATTTGTTATAATATGTATCATAATTATTTCATTTCCTTAATAAAACGCATTAAGCACAATGTACCTACATAATATCGTATTCAGGAATTATAGATTCTTCCGTAACTTTCTTCCAAACATTTGGGCGGACGGAATCTCAATCTAAAAAGATTTTGGATTGAGATTCCTACCGCTAGGTTCTCTAAGCGCGAGTCTGTCGCACCTGTCGCGCACCCCTAAGGACGGCCCTGGGTGCCATTTCAGGGTCGAGGTAGGTCGTTCCAAATACGAAAGTGCCAATTCGCACGTGATGCTTAGCCTAAGGGCGCTTGTCCACTACCCGGAATTCCGTGTAATTTTGTTTTATTTATTTAATATAGTTACATTTTTAAGTACAACATAATACAATTTCTAAACATTTATACAGTTTTCGATTCGCTGTGCCTCTCCAAAAAAGAGACTGAGCTCTTGTGCTTGGAGAGTAATTTTAATTCCGTGTAATTTTACTGTCCGGCACGTCAGTTAGCGTTTTAAAACGACGATTGACTTGGATTAGCTTGTGCTTTTGTCCATCTTTCTTCGGATCGGAGCTCTTGATCGGTGCGTGAAAACGTTGCGCGTAAATTCCATCGTAAAATCGTCGTTTAAAAACGCTAACTGACGTGCCGGACGGTAAAATTCTGTGTAATTCCGTGTAGTGGTCGAACTCCCTAAGGCTTACCAGACGTCCCGGTTTTCAGACACAATCCTGGGCCGGTTTGCTTAACGTTCTGGTAAAAGTCAAATTCACAATTAACTGCAAAGGATTATTTAGAATGATTACTTTGTCATTTATTTCACGGTACTGTACGTTGGGAGCATTCCGGTATTCCGGTTAAACATTTCAGTTCATCTAAATACTTAGGGCTTTCACGGTACCCTATCTCTAACAGAATAACAACTTTAGAGAAGCAGTATAATGAATTTGTGAGGCGAATGTAATTAAAAATAAGAGCAGAGAAAGACTGGGGAAAGTTTGTCATGATCGAGTATTTAATGTACTTGAATAATCGTCAGGAACAATTGGCGGGTATGTATGAACATATCCGCCGATTATTCCGACTCCTGATCAAACAACTTTAGAGTATTATTTTTTGACATCTCATCAAAGATGAATAAGAATATGGAAGTCTGGGCATTTACGGGGCTGACGACCGTCATAGGCTGGTTTAAGTGATCACTTTACACACGTGTAACATTCACCAATTCTACCCATTATTGACAAACACACTACTCAAATTCTTGCAAGTTCTATATATATGAACCAATTTAGAAACCTTGTTCTTGAATCACTAGAACTTCACTAGATACATCTATTGGTGAGATGTAAGCTTTTTACTAAGCAGAAACTCTTATATTAGTATGTGAGATCCGAATCCTGGATTATAATCACACACATGAGAAACGCCAGAAAATACCATTTTCATTTTTATTATTTAAGCTTATAATTTGACCGGATAATTTATTTACAACATTTTGAGTGTGTCCAAATACTTTATACAAATAAATAATTAATTAAGATTGTAATTGGAGATAATCCAGATTTTGTGAACAAGTATTTGGACACAATCAAAATGTTGTAAACTTTAAAGTAATTTAAATACTCGATCATGCCAAGTTCTCCTCGTGGAGATGCATGAATGTGGAAGAGAAACTCTCAACATTCTCGGCAGGACCGGGTTAAGAGGAGGAGTTGTTCCGGACGGCAGGGGGACCTGACAGGTCACATGAAAAAGAAGAAGTTAACACTCGTTGGGCAATTTTACTAAGTCTGAGAGGTTACAGTCCCAGGTCTCAAATTAATGATAAAATATAAAAATTATTAGGTAACTGGAACACGGCAGATAAATCCCAAAATAAGTTTATCATTTTATTATCGTAATAAACGCTATGCAAACGAGGTCACCGGGGATAAAATATCACATTATTATTATTATTAAAAATAATCTTAATACACTTTGCAATTAATTAATTTCTACACTCGCCGGTTATTTGGGAAACTTACGAATGTCGTATCTACTACCTGATCGTCTTAATAGGGCATGCAAAATTACAGACAAATCGGCTGTCCAAACTCAAAACACAGTTAGGGACATTTTTTCTCTGGTACGTTTTTTTTTGCATTTTTTGGACTAAGTAGATTCTACTTAGTCCAAAAATGCAAAAAAAACGTACTAAGAAAATGCCCCTTACTGTGTTTAAGTTTGGACAGCCGAAATGTCATTAAGGTCTAGATCAGTGGCTCTGAACCTTTTTGAAGTCAGGGAGATCTTTTGATCGTAAGGAAAATTCGCAGCAAAAGTAAATATATAAAAACATACAAAGAAAACTTTTAAAAAATATTACAGACATGTTAAAAGTTACATTAATTAAAAAAATACGTAAAAACATGAATACTAATCCAATGAAACTTTTTGCGGCGAAAATTATTTAACGTGACACCTAAGCCTGTTGGCCTTTACAAATTTCAGCCATATCAAGTTTAATATTTCATATAGCTACTCTCATTTCTTCATCAAAATTGCTAAGCCATAGTTCATAAATCAAGGGTCACAAATTATGTTAATGAACCTACCATTGATGGAGCACCGTCTGTATAAATTGCTACACAAATATCTTATGATATTTTCAATTGTTCTAAGTATGATGATATAGCGTCAAAGATATCTTGACCGCTGTTCTGAATGGAGCGCACACAACTTCACTTTGCAAGGGTGCTGCCATCTAGCCATTATATTTGCAACTCAAATCGCACAGTAAATGAGCCAACATTAAGTATTGGGTTTCATAATTTCGCGGAGCACTGGTTGAGCATCGATGATGTTTAGGAAACAGCATCTCATCGATGCAGTGTTATCGTGATTATTGATTAAGTGAAGGCAAGATAATCAGTCCCGCGCTTCAGGTATCAGCGTTAGGGTTATATTTAATAAATATTAAAGTAAAAATATTTATTTTGTTACTCTCCCCGCATGGAATTTCTGGACTACTGCGCTTTTTTGAGGTATCGGTGCTTCGGTGTTTCCGCTTATCAATTTGACAGCCGCATTCAAACGGAAAAGGCCAAATGCAATTCAGTTCTCACCGTATAGTACAATAAAACTTGCGGTGAAGTAGTAGGTTAGTACTCGTATGAGTATTTTTTTACTATTATTTTATTAGTCGGAAAAACAATAATATTAAATACCATGGAAATAAAGAAATATTTTTTTTGTATTGGTAGATATGTTATTATTAATATGTAAGTACCTATTTTCTAAGCACACGTCATGTAAATACGCAAATACATAGTACGTAAGCGGAGTTTTGATTAAATTGAATGTAGGTAGGTAGATACATATTGGTCAGCTCGTTAACCTTTTGAAACTCGAATGATGCAATACCAAAACAAATTAACAATATGTACCACTGATTTGTACCGCCGCTGTCCAAGCCGCGTGGACTAGCAACAAAAATCGCTCGCAATCTAGTCCTGCCCCCAGACGCGTGTTCACGCCGGGCCGGCATTTTTCACTTTTTGTTCCGAATGTACAAATCCCATACAAAAACTACGCACCAAGAACGCGGCCATTTTATTTCTAGCGGAAAATTATTATTATCTGCTTACAGCAGCCTTGGCTGATGTGCATATCTCCCTACACTATCTAATTCCGAATGAAATCTTCCGTCTTCCTATATTCCTGAAAAATTACAACTTTTTAAGCTTTTTTTCCATAAATGAAGTTTTCATTTCATAAAGTGAATTTTTATAAAGACGGATATGGTAGATAGATTATTTCTGATACCCTAGCACTCCATGTAGTATCACATATTTATGCGTATTGTAGTTTGGTTTTTGTGTGTTTCATGTCGTTTCATTAAACATTTTAAAATACGTTTCATCGAAACTGAAAATGCAGTATCGTGTGAAGCTCTACAGAATGTCGATGAATATGAAATATGATTTTATGTACCAAAACCCCATTGCAAGATATCACGACCATCGATAATGGCAAAGGGACAACTGAAAAATGACAAGATCCGCGATCTTTTTTGTTTATAACAGGACATTAAATCTCTTTTTTTATTAAATTACTGAGGAAACGTGATATTGATAATTTAAATTTTAGATACCTACTAAAAGTTTTCTTTTGAATCAAATATATTGTGATACCCTTTACTAATGAGTATGTTAAAAAAAAAACTGTCCCAAATCCTAAAGCGATTTTCCAAAGATTAAATAACAATGTTCCAAGTTCCAATGTTCGAGTTACGTACATAACAATGTGATCCAATTATGTTTCTCTAAGCCCGCCCCTCCGCGCCGGGAAGACTTACTAGATACCTACCTAATCGTCTTAAATAAAATGGCAGTTTTTCATTTTTACATAATGATATCGATATACGAGACCGCTAAAGCATTTTTACAGCCTTGGAAATCCGGAAGTTTAATAGAATACTGCCCCCTTTAAAAAGTAGTACGGCATCTATGAAAACACCGTATACGTGGAAGAAGGAAAACTTATGAAAAGAATAAGAGAGATTTAATGCGAGAGATGGAGAAATACATCATCCCATACAGCATTACAAAATTTGCATGGAAATATTAAATATTTATTTCTGTTTATTAAATATTTAATACAACGACTGAGATATGAGACATAAAAATAGAAGTTGCCGACAAGGTGACTTCTATTGCAAAGTTGTAAAGTCTCAAATATAAATATTTACTTCTGACGTCTAAAAAATCCTGAAAAAATTAAAAATACACGAAATGTTCCTGAAAATCGTAGAATGTTCGTTTCCCTCGTCTTAGACCACGTGGGGAGACAATATCGATGTGTGTATGCTTACGTGACAAAAAAAATGTACGTGCGCGCCGGAGTCCCTGTGACCTGTATAGAATTCAATTCGAGGCCATATATATTTCGGCTTCATCTATGATTATGTTATTTATCCAGCGATATCTAGCGGAATTCGTATTAAACATAGTGTTGATGAGATTTCAAAAAGATTTCATACATATAAATTTTAACGTCCGCTTCAGAAGTATAATGATTATCTCGTTTGGTTACCGTGCACGAGGTCCTGGGTCTCGTAAGTACTATTAGATACCACAGAAATAAACTTGGATTTGCACTTGAAGCTCAGAACTTATCCTAAGATGTTGCCCTCACATGCAGTTCCATGTGCTCCATTTAGTTTGGAGAAGGATTCAAAGAATTCAATAAAATATTATTATCCATAATGATACTTTACATTACTTACAAAACTTAAGATGTAAAATAGTATAGGTACTATGGAAAAACAAAAACGCTCGATGATAATTTGGCAGTTGTTTGAAGTTCGTGTACCCAGACAGCGTGTCGTTCTACACATAATAAGTAACAATAAGTATTGGGTATCCATAATACTATATGTATTATAAAACGTGGCTTACACATACTAGTGCGCCAATTGTAATCGAGTTACTTGTATAATCACATATTTTTTAACATTGTATTTGTGTGCTAATTTATAATATTATTTTGTACTTAGGTAATCAATTAAATCATGAAAGATAGGAATCGTTCGCACTTATTATGTTATGAATGATTAAAAACATGTTTTATGCAGGTAAAACTAGAGGTCAGATAAAAAATATATCAGTAAACAATGTAGGTACAATAGCGTTTTTTTTCAAAAGTTGTAAATCACTCCAAAAAAAAATATGCTCGCATTAGTTGGAATTTCAGTCATGTGCGAGTACTACACGATTTTAAAATGAAATGCCCGTGAAAATTGGTTTTCCGAGTTTTGTGTCAAAAGGAACAAGGGCTTTTACGGGCATTATGAAGTTGAATTCTCATTGGCATCAATTTATCCAACAGAACGGCGCATATTTGACTTAAATCGGATGATTGTAATACTTTTTATAAAGCATTGAAATAAATCGAAAAATATCAAATTACTTTTCCTCAACCTAATGTTATACATCAACAACCAACAACTATATAATTTTTTTCCATATCTGTTTTAATTGTCCAGCGACCGGGTTTCGTCGTTACCGACATCATCAGACTGGTTTGACGATATCGGTAACGAAGAAACCAGGTAATAATAACCAGGACGAATCAAATAAATGTAGTAAAAACTATAAAGTTGTTTTCTTTTTTACATTTTATTTATTCCAGTACAGTGATAAACATTTGTCATCTTAGGAAGTTACTCGGAGGTGATGCGACCTTCAATGAGTTGGCAGCTGAGAGGAACATCTTCATACTGATGACTGCGGACCGCGGATGTGTCGAGTTGTTCCATATAAGACAGATGCACTGCAGACCACGTCTCCATGTTATAGACGTTATGGACTTACGGTGCACCCTGTATGATATTATTGATTGAATCCAGCTAACGGCTTGGCGTGGCGCGACAGTGGAAATTTCCTGATGTCCCTGTGTTTTCGTGGATTACTTTTCGCGATAAACGATCAGGTAAATATTATGTCCGTTGTTCATTCCGCGCTTCATACAATCTTATCATGTTATTGTCCTAATTTATCATTCTATTTTGACTGTTGAGGCAATCATAATCAACATTATTTTTCGTCGGTCAGATTACTGTATTTTTCTGATTCTGATGGAAATTGTAATTAATGAAACACTAAGACTATGTAAGAAAGACATTTTTGTTAATTGAGATATGAACATTTCATTTTCAATTGAATTTTTACTGAGTAAATACCACTATTTCTTAAAATCAATAGTGACACGTGTTTCGATTCTGTCAATGTTCCCACTGATAATAAATAAAAAATAAATAAATAAAAAGTAACAGCTCCTCTCCCTCTTCAACATTCAACGTCCTAAGGACCCACTCTAAAATTTAGAATGACATCACATACGGTGTCTGAAAATTATGCGATATGTATCAAAATACGTGTCACATAAGATTTTAAGAAATAATGGTATTTACCAAGTAAAAATTAAATTAAAAATGGATAGATCTTACCACAATGTGACTGCCGAATCAATGAATAATTTTTTTTTTCAACTCTAAACACTATTATCGGTTGAAGCGAAATATAGTTTTTTGTAGATATATGCAGCCACTAAAGCGCAGTAAGAAAACGTTATAGATATTAAAATATTGAAGAACTTTTCAAAAACCTTTTACATGATCAAGATAAAACAATATCACATTACCGGCTTTTTTCTGTCGGGAATCGACCCAATAACGTTTCGTTTTGTATTCTGGCACCAGTCCACACGTCACCTATGGCGTCAAGTCTGGGGTGTCAAAAAGGCTAGGTACAATCATGATATTTTCTAGGTTTATTATATATATAATGCACCTACTTTATTTTATATTATTGATATAAACACTCTTAAAAAAACTTAACGAATACTATATAAATACAAAGACTATTTATTCAATAAAAATAGTAAAAATAAATTAAACAAGATAACTCCCTCTCCAAGCATAAGAGCTTGTCTCATTTTTGGAAAGGTACAGCTAAAAAATATATTATACCCTAGTAAAATTGTTTAGATATATAACTAAAAATAGTTTTAAAAATGTTTACTATGTTACTAATAAAAAAATGAAACTACTTTTCGTAAAAGGAATGTTGAAGAAACACATTCGGTTTTTTGTAGGTATAGAAGATTTGAACATATTTAAAATATTGTAAGTATAAATGAACCGATCAAAAAAAGAATAATGATATTTTGAAAACTATTTTAATTGAAAATAAAATTAATACAATTTTCGCCTGTAATAAAAAAGGAAACTTTTCCCTTTTCAACAGATGGCAGTTCCAACCGACATGACATACGAAGTAGCCATTGAAAATACGATGTAAATACAACTCCAAAAAATCAAATCAACACGGATGCTCAATCATGGACACAACGGTGAACTTTACATTAATGTATAAAGTGACCACTGAGCCAGCCGTTGATAGGTCATAAGGCCTATAAGTTTAGATCCTACCAGAATTTCTATTTGAGTTCTACCAGAATTTCTACAAGAAATACATGAAATTAAACTAACTATGAACATAAGGGCCAAAACCATTCACATTTAGGAATAGCTGCCGCTCGCCCTTATGCTATGATTCTGCAAGCAAGGAAGCGATAACCAAAGGAAATGAAATTGGATGTTTTTTTTTTCAAAAAAGCGTAAGAATTTAATTTCGTGCTGACGAACTGGTGTGTTAGTATTTATTTCATAAAAAAATATTTATTATATTAAGAGATTATTTATTTTGTAAACGAATTTAAACTTTAAGATACATTTACAATTTATTTTATATACTTATAGGCTAAAAAAATATGTTAGATTTTTCTGAAAATCTTTGACATGGAACCTAATTACACGTCGTCCATTATATTTGTGTTAATTTTACGCTGATTTTTTTTACTCCCGTGTCTCTCGGTACGGAGCTCCGGCGTAAAACGAGGTTTAAATGTATTTGAGATCTCAGCACGGATAAAGAAATATACAGTACAATATTAAGATGAGAATATGGAAGTCTTGAGTAATTTCAGGGCTTACATCCTAACATTGGCTGATTTAATAAATTTAATTGTCTGACATGCATTGTGCATTAAAATATATTATAAATTTGTGCTTTCTATTTCATTTAACTAGATTGAGCCACAGCAACGCGTGACCGGGTACAGCTAGTTATTTATAAATAACTAATGTACATATCATTGTAATTTATTATTATTAATATAAGCACATTTCAGTTTTGTTAGCTCTATAATTACGAAATTACCGATTAAATACGGAAAGAGTATGGATCCTTTTTCATAAAATAAGGTGAAAAAGGTATAAAAATACAACGGCATAATTGTGCCCATGTGTTATAAATATGCACGCATAACCCCTCTGCTGCTCAATCTGCGATATTAGCACTCGTGACAAATAATAATAGCTATCGGTTGACCTTCACCAGTGAACGAAACGAAAACGAAAGTAAATATGGCTTAGTTGAAAAGGCTTATCCAAATATCCGATCTGATTTTCCGGGAGTTGGAACATTGGTAAATTTTCACAACGTGGATCCACCGTGCTGCCAGAACACATTAAATCGAGTTTTAATGCAGTCTGGCCGTGGCTGGATGTTTATGGCACGAGGCACGTGGTCAGACATCATTTGTGGTTGATCGCCTGATCGCGTTATCTGTTATCGGGGTACGAGAGACGCCGCCACGAGGCCCGCGTGGCGCGTCGCGCCCAACGTACCAATTGTAATTTAGGAAAATAAAACCGCGATAAATAAAAAAAATGGTAATTTTTACACTATGTGTGTTGAGAAGACCCGGATTCAAATAACAAGTAACCTTCTGGTGTGATATTAATAATTTTGAAAAACAATATTTTAAATATGTTCAAATTATTGTACATAAATACTTAATTTACCCCACAAAGGCTTGTTATCGAGATTGTACTTAAATTGCAACATAGCACCCTATTAGGTATACTGTATATATTATACATATGTCAAGTCGTGAGCGTGGTGACATCTCATGATGTACGTTATTTCTTTCCCTACCTACGCTGGGCACTTCTAGAAACTCTGTGGTGATTTTCCAAATTTTCATTTATTTAGGCAGTTACAGGGATATTGAAAGCTATTAATTGTAAATTCAGAGTAAAATCGGGATACAAAACGTTTGGCATTTTCTTACAATTTTAGCTACTTACATAGTTCAAAATTGCTTTGCGAGAGTGGTCTGTCAAGAAGCCTACAGCTTCTATTTCGTTCTCAACAAATCGAAAATACAAGTGCGCGTTTTTTGTAATATTTAAAAAAAGGAACACTTCTTACTTTCTGGACATATGGTTAATCTATGTGTGTACAGTATAGTATACGGCATGTACCCGTGTTACTAAGAATCTAGCATATAGCTTCGATTAGCGGATAGTGCTCGGAGACTAGCTTGCAGCTTGCAGCTTACGGAGTCGCAGAGTGGAATACAGAAATACATTCTCCGCGTGCGACGAGTGGCGGGGCACTGCGGAAGGTAGGGGAGGGAGAGGGACAAGAGCGTTGAACGCGGTTCAGCAGATTGGCTCTTCCGGCACTCCCTCAAAATATTGAAACTTCGTGCGTGGACGTGGATCTCTCTGAACGCTGACGGTATAGCATACGTGGATGTGGGCGATATCATTCTCGTTCAACCTAAAATCACCAAAACCGCAAACAAAAAACCATTTTGGATTTGAGAACGTTTAAAAAATCGTTTTTGTTGTTCTACACTTACATTATTTTTTAGAGTTATTGAAGTTGGATTCGTTTACATGCATTAAAAGTGGCTTGTCCAAATAAAGCAAAGTATCGATGGTTAGAGCACCCGTTCTTACATATGTTTGTGTAAGTCTGACTCGAATGCCAATGCTCTTTTCCCATATGGAAGATATCGCTCACTCCTTTCAAGAACGTCATAAATCAAAAAACTCGATTTTTCAGGAGAACGTTTTTAAAGTTCAAAAATATAATACAATGTATTAAAAATAAATATCAAGCCACTTACTGAACTTTTTACTGTGCAACAGATCTTTTAAAGTAAAACATGAAGGTTTTATCTCCATTTAAAAAATATTAAGTTTATTTTAAAAAATAATTAAACAATACCTTTTCTTCAAAATGCAAAAACAACACTTTCTGCCCTGTGGCGGGTAAATATTAAGTTAAAAATATGCCGCTTCTGTTGGGATATAGTAAATTTTCTGGACATTCCGAAAACATGCCCAACTGAAAATTGACGAATTTTGATTTATGACGTTCTTGAAAGGAGTGAGCGATATGTTCTTCACCCTTAGCTCCTTTAACCTTCGTTAGCTGCAACAACGACAAAGTAAAATGTTTTAATTGTCTCAGGAGAGGCATATAAAGTTGTAACATGTAATTCAGAATGCTAGGCAGCCATATCCACGTTTTCAAATTGCCTTTGAAATTAGACATTGCAACAAAAACTTCACATTAAAAATATATATTAGGCTGCTTCTCACCAGTATTCTCATGCAGTTGAAATCATCATATTATATATTCCCTCGAAAATTATCAGCGTTCAACGGCCATGGTGAAAAACCCATCGCGAACGCAGTCATCATTCGTTGCGTTAAACCATATTTCTGACGTAAATTTATATGCGTTCCTACTTCGCAATATTTCGTATTAACTAACTACTGATCCCTTTCCCTGCCTACACTGTAGCACTTCTAGGAACTCTGTGGTGATTTTCCAAATTTCCATTTATTTAGATTTATTTTGACAGTGACAGAGACATTGAAAGCTATTAAACGTAAATTAAGAGTAAAATCGGGATTCTATTTCGTTTGGTTTTTTCTTATGATTTTCGCTACTTAGTTCAAAAATTGCTTTGCGAGAGTGGTCTGTCAAGAAGCCTTCTATCAAGAGCTTTAAATGGGAAATATTTCATGAATTGTCTCCAGTTTATGTGCTTTTCCATTAATTCAACATGACGTCACTTTACGTATGACTAGACCATTATTTTATTACGGTTTGTTTTTTATTTTAACTATTTTTATTATTACAACTTATTGTAATTACCGATCAAATTTGTTAACA
The DNA here is from genome assembly GCF_059751285.1 of Brachycentrus maculatus. NCBI lineage: Eukaryota > Metazoa > Arthropoda > Insecta > Trichoptera > Brachycentridae > Brachycentrus > Brachycentrus maculatus. The sequence continues at coordinate 299,534 of NW_028280847.1, read as the reverse complement.
TCGCGTCTCGTTCGGTGCCTAGTGCACCATTGGTGAAGATAGGTCTTAAAACACTTAAATTAGTAAATCGATTGAAATTAACAAGTTTATAATTACTTATTTTTTATTCAAGCATCAAGCATATCCGTAATATAATTTTAGTAAAAACAATTTGCGCAAGTGATTTGCGATATTTACTAACTTTGATATCGTCATTTCTTGGCACAAAACAGCAGACACTTTTTTGTAAAATATAAATCTTGGGTAGAATTAAGCACATCTGGCTGCTGGGTATGTGTAAACATGTTCGTATACACATAACATTTGGCCAAATATCAAAATGCAATCTGCGTTGTACCGATAATGTAATTAAGTATTCTCTGTATTATATAATCACGTATAACATATAGAACTTCTAGCCGATGCGCAATGGCCAGCTTACGTATTAACTTTACATTCTGCATTGAGATGAATATGATATACCTACTGCTAAAATCACGAAATCACGGTGCGTAATAATTATTTCACAATAAAAATTTACATAAATGACGTCAAATTAGATTATATTTCAGTTTGCTCTTCTTGAGTAATTTCCATTCTGAACTTCGAGGAAAAAAATACTGAAGCATTATGTATAAATGTAATTTCTGTAAAGAAAAACTGTAAACATATTTATATTTAACCATTAAATTTATACATTCTTCTTCAAGGAACTTGTACATATAAGTATTGTCTAAGTACGGGTATGCAACCCGTGTACCCAAGACATTACACATTACTGCTTTTCTCGTATGCCTTTCCTACATAACAGTATATTCCTTCACCCAGAGCTTCTCATTTACGACATCTGTATCCCGTAAAATATAAAGCACTCTTGTAAGAGTATAAGTGGATATATCCTAAAATCTAAAGCGCAGGACTGATCACCTTGCCATCATGTAATTGACCATTAATGTGTCGATACGATGCGGTGCCCTATGTACCATTTGGGTGGGAATAAAGATTAAAGAAGAAGTTACTTAACCTAAAATAAATCGTAAAATAAAGTAGGTACAAAATAATATATTTTTGATTCCATCGAATTGTTGGTTATGTGAAATACGACATGTACATACACAAATTATGATGATTTATGTAACAGGTGTAAAAGTGTGTGCAATTTGAACACGGAACACGTGCTTTATGAAACAATTTCTTTTAGGTTAGGTCACAGAACATTACTAGGTTAGTTTGCGACGGCCACGCGCCAACCGCTATCGAACTTTCTCACGGTCACCGATAGCCGCCTGAGGAGTGATGGCAAAAATAGGAAAAAGCGTTTTAAACCTAAATTTTTCGCTTATATACCGAGTAAATAATAATAATTGTGTCGGGTTGTGGTCCCGTGGTAAGTGTCGCGGACTCTTGAGTCCTGTTTCTTGAGTTTCTGGGATCGAACCTAACCTACCACACGTTGATACCTACAGTATCGAACAGATTAATCGAAACAAAACTTTTTTGTTGTATGTTCGTAAAAAGTTTTTAAAATCTTTTGTTTATTAGCTATATCACAAATTAATATTTCATATGATCTCATTTTGGCTCAACCAAAGATTTTACTCTTCTTGGCATATATTATATAAGGTTTTGGCACGTGGATGCCATTTTTTTCGTCTCGAAACCATACTCGATTTATGGACAAAATTAGCTTTTCCACGATAACGATTCTTACAGTTTGCCGATAGATTTTTAATTAGGTGTATTTATGGCAAAATTCTTGACCAGTCCAACACAGTTCATTGTTTTTGTGTGAAAAATCCTGCTGAAATATTCCATTACCATTTGACCTTCGTTTTTGTATCTCTGGTAGTATCTTTTCCAGTAGAATTAAGTGATACTTCTCGCTATTCATCATCTCAGTCACTGAAAGAAGCAGCCCTGGTCGATAATACGAGGAACACCCCCAAAATATTTTCTAGAGGGTGTTGAAATTACGAAAACAAAGTTTTGTTTCAATTAATCTGTTCGATACTGTATTTATAATAATGAGCCGCTTAGGCTCACAGAAATAGAATGAAATTGAAGTATTTTTATAAGTAATAAAAACAAAAATACTTCTCTTTTTAATATATATTTTTTTATTTATAGCGGTTATACTTAAGTATTTTTACATTTATTTGAATTGTTTTAGATTAAAAACATTTTGCATGTCTGTGGGACAATCACTCAGGCGACGGCTCGCTACGTGATAATATTTGTTTGTTTACCGATTCCATATTATATTAGGTGTTTAAACGTAAGCATTTCTAAAATAACACATTATTTTATTGCTAGGTGAAGCGGGTGTCCTCGAAAGTCGACTCGTGGTTCGTGGTGGCGAGCGGCGAGCAGCAAGCGCGGAGGAAAAGCAAACATTGGAAAATGTTTATCCAAACTAAAAATAATAACTAAGTTCGGTAGATGTTCGGTTCTTCACTGTAAACCTGGCGTCGCGTGGTCGATAAACATTTTGACATAAGTCGAATTTGTAAAAAAACTGTATTTATAGCATTTTACTTGGGGTATTGCCAGTACCCCCTTCGGAACCTGCGGATTATTTTGTTTTCCTCCGGACCGGAAAGGTCAATAACATCCTTCTTTCCCCATACTTTCCATCATTTTTTATTATTTGCAATTATGTTGCTACAGACCGCGGCTGGAATTAAAATGAAAAATGAAAAGATAACGCGTTAAGACTTACTCTCAACAATAAAATTCATTAGTCGGTCATTAATTATTGCGAGGCGGTCGTCACTTCTCCCCCGTTTTTTTTTTGAATACATATTGGATTTTTATTTTATTTATTATTAATATCTGTATTATTTTAACTCTTTAATTTTTAATAACCCTTTTCTTTTTAATACCATATGTTTATTTAGAAGAAAAACTTGTTTAAAAATGAAAATTCAATTGCGTCAAATGTTACCTGGGTTCAGAAAATTAAGTTGCTTAATTAATTTGCGATTAAACGTACGTTGAGCTTTAATTGCGTATTGTTTATAACTATAACTGTACTTGTAATCAATAGATGAAAATATGTTTTTTTTAATGTAACATAAAATAAATGCTGGCCTATGTAAGACCTAACCTATCAACTGATTTAAAATCAATTTTCATTGCTCCATCTTAAAAATTAAAATTTTTATTTTATTGTAATGGCTGAAATATTTCTCTGTCCTAGAGAATCCTTTGATTTCTCAATACTCTTAATTAAAAAAATGGTTGAATACTAATCCAGATTGTTTAAAAATACATATACACTTAAAAGTGGACATATACATATACTCTAAAAGTGGAGCCAGACATACATAAAAAAATACATAATAAGCAATAAAACCGAACACTTTAGAATCTAAAGTCATTACTCCAATCATTGTCTAAAATTTAGACAATGATCGGAGCAAAGAATTCCGAGTTAGTATGATCCATACATCAATGGGCTCCGTTTCCCAAAACCAATTGATAATATTAAATACGATATTAATCGAATTCGATAATATTTCATTTTGTTAAATACGATATTAATTGAGTCTACGAGATAGAATAAGGAACATTAGTATAAGAGAAATGTGCGAGATCGAAGAAGTCGTTAGGTAGAGAAGGCATTAAAGGAGACAATGGTATGCGCATGTGAGGAAAATGGAACCATTTAGACTCCCTCACATTATATTTATATTGCACTACACGACCAACCCAAAGGTAGACGACTCCCAGGCAGACCACTGAGAATTGACAGCTGGGAATCGACATCGCAGGATGCTAATCCCTCTTTAAAACAGGGCCAGCACCTACACCGAGCAGAAAATGAAGAAGAACATAATCTTTTTAAAAAATCATGCAGAATTTTTTATTGCAAGTATACGCTGACCTTAATCTGTATTTGAACGCATGCTAATGAGGTTTTCTATATTTGTAGTCACCTTTTCTTTTCTATGAATGTAAGTTTTATTAAATTTTTAGGCCCACAATGAAGTTTTCACGATATCTCTGCTTATTTTCTAACTGCCTTCTAACCTGAAAACATTACAAAAAATGGATTCGCCCTAATTATCTAAATAAATTTGTAACATCATCTGTTTAAAAAGAGGTTATTTTTTTTAGATTGGTCATAGAACCAGGAAGCACAAAAAAAGTCTAGGAACGATGCCAATTTTTTTAATGAAATCCCTAGAAAACCCGTCTTGTTACACGTCAATTTTTCGCAAAATCATTAAAAGAGTTTGCCAAGTCATCGTTACTTAGATTTGTTAAAAGTGATTGTTTCTCATTTCGTCCTACAAACTTAGTTTAGAAAAAACTTCGATATTACAATTTCAGAAGTGCAATACCCCAGGACAAAAAATAAAAAGAAAATAAGTTCAGGAAAAAGAGGACTTCGATTGATTACTAGTTATTTTTGACGTGTATGTAATTCACGCATAAAAATGTAAATGCGCTACATTTTCAGCAGTAAATTCAAACGGTAATAACTTACCTTAAATAAAATGGATCATCACATTTAACTGTAAATTGTAACTTCGTCCTGGTGTTTATAACGATTTTCGGTTGAATATAAATTTAAGTCGGTGTAATTTCTTAAGTAGAAAATGTAGAAAAGTAAGAGCTTAAAGTGAAGCTTGTAGAAAACTATTCCAAATCAGTCAAACATGGCTCACTATATATATGCATATATATATATATATATATATATATATATATATATATATATATATATATATATATATATATATATATATATATATATATATATATATATATATATATATATATATATATATATATATATATATATATATATATATATATATATATATATATATATATATATATATATATATATATAAATATATATATATATATATATATATATATATATGTATATATATATGTATATATATATGTATATATATATAAATATATATATATATATATATATATATATATATATATATATATATATATATATATATATATATATATATATATATATATATATATATATATATTATATATATATATATATATATAAACATATATGCATACACACACACACATATATTTTCCCCATTTTTCTGGCAAGTTATGGATACCATGTCAATAAAAGTCCTCGGTTTTTAAGGCAAACCAGTTGCATAGTCATTTTCGGACGTTTTCGTAGGAATTAAATTGCTGCTTAGCAAGCGTATGTTTCATAGACGAAAACAAGTGATAGTCGGAAGGGGCCAAGTCTGATAAATAAGGAGGAGGTCAGGAAAGGAGAATAGAAGCAAAGACTAGAGCAACTGACGTTGCATACCCGCACCCGTCAAATTTTAAAGGCAATTGTAAATACGCTCAAAAATATCTGTAAAAACTCTCACGTGTAAGTAACAATATGATAAGCGGCGTCTTACAGCCTATAACTACATAAATATGGTAGAACCCACTAAGTCACTTGGACGCTTCGTGAAAAAAACTCTTATTTTTCTTGTGCCATCTCTTATTGAAGATTGGGATGAGAGGATCGATCCATTGCAATGGATTTACAGGGCTCCACTGTATAACTGGGGTGGGGAAGAAATTCGAAGGTGTAGTGTTATAGAAATACATTATGTCAAATTCTAATTTTTGTTGAGGTTTCTCAGCAACATTAAAAAATATCTAGAGTGATCAAGAAATAATCTTTTTTTGAAATATAGAATAAGCAAATACGTTATCAAATATATGATATATGGATGTTAAGTGGATGTTTTCTTCGAAGACCTTGTCAAACTTTCCCCCAATTTCATTGTCGATCATTGAATCGCAAATATTTCTCCTATTTCGATCCCAGGAGGATAGTTTTGACGCCGGATATTTTTCCAATTTTTAGTTTTATGATTTTTCCAGGAACGTTCAGTACCTTCTGCTTCCAAGGCAACCCATTTGATCGGCGCCCTCTTTTCCTAAACGACCTCAACTGTGCCCAGTACCGTGCAGTCCAATGATTATTGGTGTAGCTTGTAGTTTAAAATTTGAGACTTAAATCACTCCTTGATACTATTGTCATAATACGGCAATGAGTAAAACAAATAAAGTAATAGAGTAATAAAACACTTGGTAATTTAGGGTCTGTGAAAAAGAAGATTTTTTTTCTTCTCTCATTCCACTTTCCCCCCCAACAAAAAATCATTGTATATTATTTTAAAATATTGTCTTAAATTTGTAATAACTATAACCTTCAACGGAAACACCTTGTCTGATTGATTAAATACCAACATTGGATTAAAATAATAATAGTTATTGCACATGAGGGTGCAAAAGGAATCCAAGAAATTTAAAACTAGACCCGGGAATGTGACGAGAGTTTTCAGAGTGCCAAAGGTCACGTAGATGCATGAAAGTCAACCCTTATAACATTTTCCCACATCACAACATCACAAAATTATTATATATTTTTTTTACTCGACTTCACTTTTTGCGAGCGATCGTACTGAGTAATGGAACGCGTAGCCATTCATCCACGTCTTTCTCCATACGTTATCTATGGTTGTAGCGATGTGACAACTGTCTTTGGTTGAAATTTTATAGTTCATAATCTTTGGTTGAGATGTCAAAGGATGGTAAAGTTTGGTTTTGATCAGGATGCCGGATCTATATAAGATTTAACACCAAATACTATCAAAGAAATAAACTATAACCCATCGTAGCCGGAAAAAAGTATTATGTTTTCCATCGTTTTTATACGTAATTATAATTCAAAAATATAATCGCTAAGAGTAAATCTCGAAAATATTCTACTCAATGTGGTATTCGCTCCACGATTTCTAAAATATATTTATATATGTGTAAACGATTACAATGCGCTAAACATAAGTACATAAACAGTACATTTATATAACTTTTTACTTAGGAAGGTGTACTTGTACGTATTAGCGGAGGTTTAATACATTTTTTTAAATTTTAAAGTTATCTACTTTATAATAATCCAGTTGCAATGAACGGTGAAAAAAGAGGTCGGGGCCGTGGAAGAGGGCGCGGGAGAGGCCGTGGAAGGGGGCGCGGGAGGGGAAGAGGAAAAAAAGCCCAAAAAGTTCTTTCATCAGATGAAGATGATTGTTCTATCGAAGAAAATTCAAATGCAGAGCCTGAAGAATCCAGCGGCACAGAGATAAAGGATGAAAATGAAGAAAACGAACCACCAAAACGTAAACACTTAACTCAATTGTAAATTAGTGCTTATTACTTTTTAACATTTATTAACCCAGATCAAAATGATGAAACACTGAATAGATGTGCGGCTGAGCATTTCGTTATACACGTTTGATAGGTATGTTATAGCGGCTTAGGAAGTTGGAGTGAATGATTGATGAAACAATAGTTTGAACGTTTTTAATGTGGATCTTGAAGGGTGTAGAAGCCGGAGAGGGCTGAAGAAAACAGGCGATAACAATTGACGAGTATGTTTAAATAATAGCGTGAATGTGGAACAACAAACGTAATTCCAATATAAGTGTGTGTTCTGTGTGTCCCTCTGCCTACCCTTTCAGGCGAAAGGCGTCATGGTTAGTGACAACCATAGTAAAATATTATTTTGAACGGATTGAAAATGATATGATTGTGTTATTATGAAACAATGCAGTTTGCATTGTTTTCTTATAAGTTAATGTAACTGTTCTTCCCCGGGATCCTGCACTTACTTAACTACAATTTGCAATAGTGCCTCGAGACTCAAATTGACAGATTTGAAATTTTGAACAGCTGATTCACAATAATTTATAATCAACAAGAATAGAAGTCATAGAGATTTGTTGTTTATGATCATATTTCTGTTCCATCCAACATTTTTTCCAACAATCTATCACCTTATATCAGCTATGACAAAAAAAGGCTCCATGTTTCACATTGCTTTTAATTTAGAGCAGAGGTGGGTTTGACATTTAAAGGGAGAGGTTTCTGAATCTGAATTTTCGTATGTTTTCTTTATTTTTCTGAATCAGTGGTGTAAGAAATATTTTGATTAAAAGAACAATGACTTCCTCATTTCGATATTAGTAAAAATTTGCTCGGTTGTGTGCACAGTGGAGGTCCCTACGGATATATCACAGCTAGAGGCCCCCGTGTTCACCACACTCCAGCGGGGGCCTCCAGAGCCCGTCTTGCGCCTGGACTGGAGCCACCGGGCCACTCTTATCGGAGAAAAAGTACTCAATCCCATGATCTACTGCTGCGATACCTGCCTGAAACCAATTCTCATCTACGGTCGAATGGTAATAAAAAGTATATAAATTATTATTCATCATGTTATAAATTGTTTACCATTGTATAATATTGATTATCTATTATGTTGGCATTTACTTATTTAAGATCATTCAACAGGTACAAATAAAATACACAATCAAAGTTAAAAATTACATTCAGGATGAAGTGCCTCACTTCTCCCGTCTTACTTTCTAGAAGAGTTTTCTCTTCCACATGCCAGCTTCTTGAATAATTCTTGATTCTCTTGGTTTTTTACTGACCTCTTGGTGATGTCAGGTGTTTTCTGCCGTGTCAGCTTGTATGTTCGGGAGTTAAAATCCACATCCGCCTCCGTGGTGTAATGGTTAGCGTGTTTAGCTACCATACTGGAGGCTCTGGTTTCAATTCCCAGGGGGATGGAAATAAATATTAGTGATTTTACACTCTTATATTTATTTAATATTACCCTAGACTGGTCCGTGAAGCGCAAGTGTGATCACCTTGCCTTTGTGTATGTAACAATCAAGGTAACACTGCGTCGATACGATTCAGTGCCCTATGCAACATTGGGTGCGGAAAGGGTTAGAAGTAAAAGTAAATCCACATTCCTGTAAACTTTTTTCTTAATTTAGTTACTAATCATGTAGTATTTTTCTCTACTTGGTTTCAGATTCCGTGCAAGCATGTGTTCTGTTTGCAATGCGCTCGATCCGATCACACTCACTGTCCCCGGTGTGGAGATAAGGTAAGACATAGTTTCAAATGAATATCACTGAAAACTAAGAGGAACATGAAGAATACATTGAAGCCAGGGGGCTCTAATGCCAGCTTCAAGCTGGCATGTGTATCTTTGGCCAAAGACTTTTTATTTTTCGGGTTAGAACAGACAAGATACAGTAATGTACAGTAAACCCCCCTATATCGTTGAGATAGTTACCGCGTTATTGGAGGGAACTATATATGGGGTTATTTAAAAAAAAAAGTATTTTAATTTAAATAACTTATTTCAATCTTTCCCGCTGATTAAAATGTAAAAATTCAATTTAAAATATTAACCCCAAATAAAATTTCCTCCGATAACGCGGTACCTATCTTTGTGTACAAATGTAAGCACTTCTTGACTAGTTTTTAATTAGGATGTATTCTTTTCAGCGTCTCCATTTTGCAGTCAGGATACAGTTTTCGTGTTCCTGAAACACACTGCAATATATTTTCAAAAACCTACCGCGCTTGATGCATAATACCAGGAGATCTTATTTTCTAGTTTTTATCTCCATCACAACCCAAAAACATGTTCGTTCAAAATGATTGGCTTAATCTTTGTCTGAAAAACTATCCTGTTTTGGTACAGCAAGAAGTAGTTCTTTATCATGGAAAGAAATTCATCCTGGTAACCTTCTTCTTTGGAACTCCTAAAGTTCAATACAGGTAACAGTTTCCTGTCCTAATGAACAGTTATTATATCCGCCATATGATTTAGAAAATCTGACTTTAAAGCTTCTAGCCTTTCCTTTCTCATTTGACAACGAACCCTTTGAATGGACGATATATTAATTGGATATTTGTCTACGCATTTTGAGTGTGTCCAAATGTTGTGAATAAAAATAACTGGTTAAAATACAAGCTACATAAAAATAATGTTTTCAAGCATTCAAGGGTACAGATCTTGCATACAAATAAAAAGATTTCTGCTGAATAAAAGCTTTTCTTAATCCAACATAGATGGCTGTTGTGACCTCATATGTACTGTGTAATGAGATTGATCAATATATCTAGGAGTTCCGAAAAATTGAGTAGCATAGAATGGTACTCGTGTGTAAAGTGATCAGTTAACCAGCCTATGACAGATCATTAGCCCCAGACTTCCATTTTTTTTTCATCTATGTTGAGATGTCAAAATGGAATCAGTTCTGGTGAAATAAAATTCTTTCTCCCTCTTTTTCCTGACGTTTCAGTCGCTACAGCAGCTGCTGTTGGTGTCTCCGGCAAAGGTTCTTTCGCCAGAATTATTTTGAAATTCTTTTCGCGTTAGAAAATCATATGATGAAGAATTTGCAGTTAGCTTCCTCTTTTCATTCTTCATTTTGAGGAAGAAAAAAAGACTTATTTTTTCACATCTAATTTCTTGTCGATGCCAACCGAGCAGCTCGGACGTCCTGGTCTCCTCAGTTTCTGCAAGAGCACTTTATCTTCCTCTATCGTCATTCTTTCAAAGGCATCTACATGTGTGATATCAAATATGCCCGCCGATTGTGAATTTCTTGGGTTATAATTAAATTGAATAAAGATCATCAAGTTTGTAAACACATTTTAGAAGTGATTTCATGGACATTCTTGCTTTTTCTCAGAATAGTATCATTTGCATTTTGCCCGCCATATATATGTGTTTAAACATTTTAAGTTCTTGTAATTTTGTAGGTAACAAGAGTGGAACAAACTGGACTAGGCACTGTGTTTATGTGTACTCACGCAGGAACTAGATATGGGAATGCCGGCTGCAGACGAACATATCTTTCTCAGGTAAATATCAAACCTCATTCCTCATATTTGCAATAACACTCTCCCAATGGTGCATTGAATTGCTGCATTCTCAACACGATTCTTAATTTCATAAAAGCAAGGTAATCCGCCTTGTGCTTTTGGCGCCCTTACGCAGGCCTACATGATTTTTATATTTGTAAACATGATGACTATTCTCGCCTAATATGAAGGCGCTGATGACCAATCAGAAAACTTAGAATTTTGCAATGTGACTCCCCCCGCATCCCGATCAGTCAGTGGTATAACATTATGTCTGAAGTATGTAGTCTGAAACCGGATGTATGCTTTCATGTATTTGTATTAAAAGTGTAATTAAATGATTTTATTTATTATTGCAGCGTGATCTACAAGCCCATATAAATCACAGGCACCTCCCATCTAGTACGGTGGTTCCGAGTGGGGTTCAGTGTCAGCAAGAGTTCATGAACAAGATATCTCCGGGGATGGTTCCAGAAAGCTGTTCCGGAGACCTGTCAGGGAAGGGGCCCCCTACAGCGCCCACCGGCTTGTTGAGCCCCATGCCTAGCCCGCTGCCCACATCTAAACCTCTCAGTGTAATGTCCTTTTTTGACACTATAGAATTCATCAATTTAATCTCTGTCACAACTTGATTTCTATTTCCAAACACAGGTTGCTTAGGATTACCTGAAAAAAGTATTATATGTATATAGACAGGTTATAACAAAAATATTTGTGGTGATTAGAATTGAATATAAATAAAAGAAGACTGCCCTTATCTGTTTTGTTAACTACTTGTCTCGAGCGATGTCTTAATGAAACAATTTTATTTCTCAATAACTTCTTAAATATAGCTTTAGCCATAATTTTAGAGAAAAACATAGTATATTTAATGGATGCTGTATTGTTAGCAGTTGCCGACGGCTGTAGATCCTCGTGCTCATTCGGGAAATCATTCAGTGGGTCCTCCAGCTCCCCATGCCCTACCTCACCCTATGGGGCATGCGGCACCTGCGCGCCCGCACCTGCCCCCGCCAGTTAGCCGGACCAACCTCATCACGGTGCCCATCCAAGACACCCACGGAGCCCTGCCACCGCCCGAGCACGGCCCCGTGGTCCAAAGCTACTACCACCACGGGTACTACGCCCCGCAGGGTGGGGCGCCCCCGCCGGTGCTGAGTCCGCAGCTGCCGCCCGCGCCTAGCCCCTCGCAGCAGCTGCAGGCCACCATGGCCCACAGCATGTCTGTCCCGCCCCCCTCCTTCTACACGACCACCTACAACGCCCCGTCCTACGGATCCGGCTACCCCCCTCCCCCCGCAGCTCCCGCCGCCGGGGCCCAGTGGCCTCCCCAGCCGGTTCAGCCCCCCCAACAGCACTACTACAGATAGCGACCACCGTATACTTATTACTTTTAATACAAATAACATATTTAAGTATGTTTCTTTTGAAATCAGTGAATATAATTTTTTATATTTTTGACATTCATTCCTATGTGTGATTCAACTTTCTTATGAATTCATGCGTAGCAAGCCTTCTTCTTATGAGCAGTAATTTTTACTTATTTACGGTTGTTTATTTGCTCGCAACATCAATTTAGCAAGAGTGAAAATTTTTTTTAGCAAGATCAAGTCTCCTTACTTTGTAATTTGATTCGTCATTCTGTAGTCCTGTGATGAGCAATGGATCAGGTTGTTGTCTGTCGTGAATGGTAAGATCATATAACATTTACATACATATAAGAGTACCTGTGGTGCATCATAACAACGTACATACTATCATGGTGTTTCATGAATTGACAATAAACATGCAGAAAGGAGGTTTTATGTATCCCTGGCGCAGATCTCCGATCTTGATCTCAAATGCCAATTTATAATACAATTTTACTAAAATTATAATCAACTTATAATTTAGCCTTATTCTCAATGTATTTTCTTGATTTGAATCCTCTCAAGCCAAAAAACTGCTTCATAAAAAATGATTTTGGTATTCAAGGATGTGTATGAAGTCAATTATCAATGCGTCATTGGCCTATGTAAAAGGGAATAAAGTACACTTTATATATTATTGTAATTGAAAAATTCTACATTATTTATTAAATTTCAATTTAAAAAAAACTCAATGAATTGCACTAAATGATTATGTACCCTTAATGGGAACAAAAAATGTACACCAACAAATAAAAATTATGTAATATATATTTCTTTTACGTAAAATAGAAAATAAAATATTAAAGAAACGTTTTATTTTTACCCCATTAACAAAAAATTTCACCACCTCCATGGAGCATTATTTTGCGTGCCTGTATCGTGCATAATATTTTTTGTACTTGCTTCTATAAATAATAAGCACAGAATGGACCACCTTACTTCCATGAAATAAACTATTGAGTTAATGCATTGAGATGCCCTATGCACCATTGTGTGATACTCATGCTTGCCTCCGTAGATTGTCATAATGTATAATTTCCATGGTAATTTGGTTTCACTTCATTAAACTCATTCATGAAAGTCATTACTATCTGACCGAGGATTAACTATCTCCCCCTCCCGAAAACTCTGCGACCTAGAGTACACAGATGACGCTGTTATAATTGATGACTCCATCGAGGGTCTTCAATTAATCTTTGACAGGATAAATAGGCATTCTACGCACATGGGGCTTAAAATAAATGCTGCAAAACAACACTTGATGTTGAGTAACCAGTATATTGAAAGGGTCGAGAGTTTCAAGTACTTGGGAGTGAAAATGGCAGCCTTCAAAAGGAATTGGAAGTGCGCTTAGGACTCGCAGGGTCCACATTTAACAGTATGAAGGCTGTCTGGAGATTGAATTTATACTCGGTGAAGACCAAATGCTGCCTATACAATGCCTGCATTGCTCCTGTTCTCTTATACGGCTGTGAAACATGGCACCTTACAAGGCCCCAGAGCAGCCATGTACTGAGCTTTGAGAATAGGTGGCTGCGGAGAATTTTAGGCGTGCGGTGGTTTGACTTTGTGAGGAATGAAGAGATATGGCGTAGGACGCAGCAAATCTTGGTCACAACTGACGTCAAAAAAGGCGATTCAGTCTGCTTGGCCATGTACTATGCATGCATCCCGAGAGCCTTAATCAAGCTTGCCTCTTTGACAAGGCATCAGGTTTGCACTGCCCTAGACGACTACTGTTGACAATTTGTCGGCAGTTCTCGTCAGAACTTCGGGACGTGGATCTGACTTGGTAGGATGCAAAGGAGCTGGCAGCCAATAGAAAAGCCTGGCGACAGTTTGTAGACTCCATATGCTCCACTTAGGAAGCGGGTATGGTTTAATTCAATTTAATTAAATTGTTTGCTTTAGTTAAGTATAAAAAAAACTTAAAGACTGCTAACCACTTACAATGAAATTTATGAAGTTAATGGTGAGGCATCCAGTTTGTGTAGTGATCCGATGTGGTGAATCTGATCGGTATCTGTAAGTACAGAAAGTTCAGTTGTTATTTTTGTCACCTCGTAAATGTCAACAAAAATAATACCCAAAATAACTTCCTGTACAAAATCCGATGGTTTTCCGGCAACGGAAATTACTACACAAACCGGATGGTCAAATATTTTATTTTAGAATTAATTTGTGGATCTTTGCATTCGTTACATTGGGAAAGTGTTTCATAATATAGATATTGCGATACTCTTTATTCTTTTAGAAAAAAATATATTTTTATGTGTTATTTGAATAGTTACATTCTAAAATATGATCAATTATACTACTCAAACGCACTTGTGGTTCTGTGTAAGTAAGTACTTATTCTTTTTTCTATGATCGTTTATTTGGTAGCAAAGAAAACTTCAAAAGAGCTAGGTCAGGGGGGGTCGACTCGTAAACGTCAGATTGTTCAAAAAACGACCAGAAATGACGAGACACACTAATACACTAACAAAAACACCAAAACGGGAACGAAAAATACGAGATACCAACAAGTTGTTCAAATATTTCAAATAAATATAGACAAACTATGGTTATAGACAATTATCGATAGAAAAATAGAAATCCGTATATGAAGAACTTGATAATATTGAGTATTATGCCAAAGTTAAAGTTAAATTTTGCGTATGAAAGTGTAGTTTTTCTTACTTGACACAACGCTCTCTTGAACTTCTGCAGCACCCCCCAAATGCAAAAAATTTAAAAACGCCTAGCCAGACTTCCAAAACGCCCACAAAGGGGCGCTGGCACCCCCGTTAAGAAACATAACTTCAGAAAGTGGTGGGCACTCCTTCCGCCCTTTTAAAATATTGTATTTTCTAGAATTTTAAATATAATATAGTAATTTGAAAATTCCATCGTTTTTGTTTTTGTTGAAAAGCCTTATATTTATACATAGTTTGAGAAAATGATTTCAAAAAAGTTACCATTACCATTTACCATTGTAAGGCTGAGTTGAGTAACCATTATTAATCGCCTGAACTCTTTTTATAAATGTCGCGTTTTAGCCGTGACCTTTCTATTTTTGTTTACACTGAAATAAATAAATTTAGATAGTGAAATATCTTCTTTGTAATATTAATATTATAATTTTGAAAATATGTAATACAACAAATTTCAATATTTTTTTTTTTGAATTACCTAACGTCCAAGTGACTCTGAAATCTAGCTACGGCTTATGCAACACCGTTTATCATGTCCCTACTCAGGCTTCAACTTTAAAAGTTTCATAGCCTATGCCTACTTGTGAGTGGATTTACTCTTTATGTTTAAAGTTACTATAATTTCATGTAATTCATGAGTGAAAATTCTAGGCAAAAACACTCGCGAATTTCAATATAAATACCATTTAAACTGAAAAATGAATGATAAATATTTCGGCGGGTGGATTTGACATTCAGCCGCGGCGAAGTCACGCCCAGCCGGGAGCTTAGTACTTCTAGCCGTTTACGTCACTTCCGGCCGCTGGCGAATATCACTTCTAGCCATAAAAAATCGAGGCAGTTGGCGGTCTTTATATAAATTAGTTAGTCTGTGAGCTAGGTTGACTTATAATTTTTAGGTTATCTCACGGGTCTAGTATCTTTGCACCGGTCTTTAGCCTAGTTTTTTTTGGTGATGTGTGATATCTTTTAATGTGTGTTATTTCATTTTGAAAATATCTTATGTTAATTATATTAGAATATGGATTCTGAAAACTCGAACTCTAGCTTCGGTTGGGTTCGCGTGGATTATGAAGAGAGGTTAGAAAGTTCAATGTGTCGTAATATTATATATTTATATTAGATGGCAAGGTTATTTAAATAAAATAAAAACTAGAAAATAGCATGTCTCAAATCTGCTGGGTAACGAGGTATTTTATTCTTGCTGATAGGTTACTATTTATAATTTGGATTTCATAATTCGTTTCTATCATTACTCCTAGATCCGACTTACTTCCGCATATTCAGTCAAATAACTAAATACAATTCATTCAAATAATTATAAAATAATAGGTTCAATTTTTTTTATTTGTCACATGTACAGCTGTATTATATCAACCAATGTGCGTTAATTTTAATGTGACCATTCGTCCCGTTTTGAATGGGACCGTCCCGTTTTTAGATAGCCTGAACCGCTGTCCCCAAGTAATGTTTCGGGATGTTGAAATGTCCCATATGTAACAATTTACAAACAAGTGTATTAGGGATACAATTCTAGAAAACACTATATTATAAAAAGACAGAAGGAATACCCACCACTTCCGTAAGAAGATAAGTCAATAATTTAATAAAGGATTCATCAATAGCAACTAAAACAGAAGTATTTGATGAGTATTCACTTTATAGTAACTATATTACACTCCAAAAAGTGACCGAATGGAATATAGGAAACGTGTCAATCAAAAATCGTTGAATTGAATTGTTCCAACACTTTCGTAATAATAATTTGAACTTATTTATTTTTTTACAAAAATGTTAATAAAACTGAACCTTTAAAACTTAAGAGTAATCATTGAATACATTTTATGCTTGCCCGGAACAAATGCGCCCGTAGAAAGAATCTTTTCACAGATGAATAAGTTGTGGAAGACAGAAAAAACACAAGTCGGAGTACTTAAAGCGATGTTGTTAGTTAAGATAAATTTTTAAAAATCCTGCCAAGAATTCCATTCTTATTTAAGAGCAAACCCACTTATACTTAAGAAAATTAGTTCATCAGAAAAATATAAAACAACATAAATTTTTCATATTAATATTGTTTATTCTTCTCATTTTCTTTATCAACATTCCTTTTCTTCTTATTAATACATAAAATCTATGAAAAAATATGTGTTTTCTTGAATATACATACTATTACGTAAAAATTGGTAGATGTCACGTTTTGAGGACAAAAATAAATGGTCAGTTTAGGTAATGTCAAATTGTCGCAGACTCTTGAGTCAGAGTTTCTGGGTTCGAGTCCACTTTAGCAAAACTTAATTTCTACTTTTAATAACTAGGCGCTTAGGCCTGCAAAAATAGTACAAGGACTAGTATTTTTTTCTTTAAAAAAAAAATATATATATGAAAGATGAGTGTGAATAGGTCATTCATTTAGGCAACTGAAATAAAAAAAAATTATACATCGCATACGACATTGAAGCCAAAAGTGATCAGTTGAATAATCATCAATGCTAGCTTAGTGCATTCCTCTCACCCTTGTCCGCATGCAATGGTGCATAGGGCACTGCATCATATTGATGCGGTGTTATATTGATTGTTGATTTCCCTATTCATTATTAATACATATTCATCAATATTGCATAGTTTCTTTCAAATGTTCACTTGTATTTCGTCTCGACCACATAAAAATGAATGTGGAACAAGTAATAGTTTCATACATCTTGTATGCATATTTGAATACTAATCCTATTATTTCTGTTTTAGAGTCTCTGATCCAAAATTTACTGAGGAAATAGGAAGCATTCCATTAAAAAAGGTAAAGTTGGAGAAGTTCAATGATGATGAAAAAAATATAGTTTCCAATCATAATAAATCTCTGGATTACAACATGACTGTAAACGAATCTAGGTGTAACGTTAAAATAGATAAAGGTGACCATAAATCAGTTCCTTTGCACTCCGGAGCCATTTTAACTTCAACAAAATCTAATTTCATAAGTGTTAAAAACTCCGAAGAAATTAACAATTCAAATAAAAGTATTTTAGATACATTTGTCAAAGAAAAAGATTTGAAGGCTAGTAAGAATGAAGGCAAGTGCGAGATTACCGATGATGATGATATTTGGTTGTTGCAAAGTCCTCGCAATCTCCCTATAAACTCTTTGGTAGGCCTCAATTTTCTTCAAAAAGATAAAAAAAAGTTAAAAATTGGAAGCAATTCTTACGAATGCATTTGTTCACCGATAAATAATCGAGAAAAGCTTTGTATTTTGGAACCTTCCATTGCTGCCAGCGAAAATTGTAAACTGTCTTGTTTTAATCTGCACGGTATGTATTTCATACGAGAAAAATTGACCAGCAACAATGATATAGAGGTATGTGATGAGCCAATTGTAAAAATACCATTCCCCTCGAATCTAAAAAAGCGACACCCTCTCTTAGGTGTTAATTTTAAATCACTAATAAAGATACCGAACTCGATCAATGAAAAATTAAAAAATCCGACAAATAATTACAAAAAAATCAGTAAAAGTATTCAAATCAAAAAGGAAGTGAACGATATTGAAATGCCTGAAAAAACGAAAAGAAAACGAAAAGGACAAAATATGGAAGACTCTTTAGAAGAAGTTAAGCCAGCCAAGAAGATAAAAAAGGAAAATGATAAAATGTGGACTTCGGAATTATCCATTGAAAAAAGTTTATTTAAGTTACCTTCAAAGAATAAACACAAAAATAATTTACAATAAATTATTATTTATAAATTTTATGATACTTTTATTTCCTATCCATTATTGATAAGCAAGGTTTATTGCTATCCATTACTGTTATTCTCCTTATCCATAGCAGTAATAATAATTACCATTCCTTTTCCATAGCACTAATGTCTTTCACCATAAAATCCTAATCAATATATGTATTTTTCATGTATATATGTATATAAATATATACAACATATAAACTTACAATGAAAATCTCTATAGCGGTCACTTTTTGGAATGTAAACATGGCCGTTATATGGAGGTGACTGGTCTTGAGAGGGTAATAAAACGGAAAAAAACTAAGTGTTTCTAAGAAGCACATATCCGCCTTGGCAATTTAACAAGAAGCAATGTCTATTGAGATGCATTCATGTGGGATTATCCTCAGTTGGAGCTATTTCCATTTTAAAAAGACTCTTCCATTAGGAGTTTAATTACACTGACCTTTATATCTTCTTAAAACCCTATCCGCACCCGATGGCGCATAGGGCACTGCATCATATAAACGCAGTGTTATCTTGATCAATAACGCATATCCAGGGTATTGAATAAATATTATGGTAAAAATATCACTTAAATTTATTTGACCTCCCCCCCTGGGAATCGAACCCGGGACCTCCAGTATGGACCTCCAGGTTGAGCATGCTGTCCATTACATTACGAAGGTGGACCCTTTATATCGCTGTTATGAATTACTTATTATTCTCGATAAACCCAAGAAAAATAATTTGTAAATTTATTTCCTTACAAATTTGCCCAAAAGGATTTAAATAAATATTCACCCGTCCGAAGCGTGCATGATCTTAATTGCTTATTTTCATTTTCATTTAATTTTATTAGTTTGTAAATAATAAATGTTTCAAAATGATTAAGAATTTTGCATAAGTGTGTATTACATATATATTATGTATCGTAAATCTACATAAAAAACATAGAATTATTGTTAAAGTCTACTTTGTTATATCCTTTGTGCAGATCACATCACATTATATATTGCATTAATGTTTTACCAGAATACTCATAATAAAAAAGGCTGTATTAATATATTATAATATTTTATTAACACAAATGTAAAACGAATACATTCTTGAAAACTTAACAATAAAAAAAAATATATGTGTAGCAAATGAAAATTTTATAATTTTTATAAACTAGATTTATACATAAAAATATGAGGTTTTGCAATTTTCACAATATTACAAATAGATAGTATAATTTTTATTATTAAATTAATATTTAGTGATTTGGCATGCAAATGGCTCGATGAAGAAGTTTACCTGTCGAGCGGTGTATTTAAATAATGACAAGAAATGCGAAATATTGTGTTGTATGTCATACTAATGTACTTCATGATAATATTCTTTAAAAAATAGTACATAAGAGATTACACGTCACCGCTCCACAGACTAATATAACATCGATATTATTACTAGGTAAATAGCTGCTTATATGTGAGAAATTAAAAAAAAACATGAAAACATATTTTTAATATTACAATATGAATTAGTAAAACAACAAATATTTTTATTAGTAAATTATCGAGAATTGGTGCATAACAGGTATCTATAATGGGCTACTATTCCCGCAATTATTAACGTCTAAAATTTATAAAAAAAATTAAAATTACACAAAATAGATTTACAAAACTGTTTTTTTTTCTTTAAAAATAAAATTGTGGTATTTATTCATGCTTCTGTGATAAAATCTAATACATAATATTTTGGCAAAAAAGCAAGAAGTTACTTTTCACAAGAGTTTTTATTTTTATAGAAATAAACAGGTAATTTGTTTAAAGAATATATTTATTTATTATTATAAATTTAGATTACCATGCAAATAACCCTTTGAATCAGATTAATGTTTTTTACTCCTTCCTTTGCTGCTTTTATCAGTTGTCAAAAAACACTATTTCTTTTTATGTAAGCTGAGGAGATTTCAATCCTCAGATGTAGTGTGCGATGCGTGGAGGGCAGAAGCTTTTTCTTACTAAAATGGTACATTAATATAGCAGTTTTTATAGTAAAAGTGACTAAAGACCCTTAATTACGCGTGACAATTTGTTAGTATGGCATACACAGGCATAATTTATAAAACACACAAGTATAAAGATGTGTTCTGCAAAAATATAGCATGTAAAAGTACATTACACACTAGTTTATATGTTAATGTACTTGGTTTAGGTAAAGTACATAATATAGAAAGCAATAAGAGAAAATGCTATAAAGAAAGCGGTATAACCTACAATAACTAAAACCATCAATCTCTGCGCTTTTTTGGCAGCGAGAAGTTTAGACTTTATACGTTCTTCGTTAATATTTTGTAATATAATAAGAGGTTCCATAACAAGCAAATTACCTCTTTCACTACTTGTGGCAGATAAAATATCCGTTATTTCTCCACTCATTTTGATTAGACTCGATTGTTTTAGTTCATTCCTCGAGTCTACAATTACGCTACTGCCTAAATTGTTTTTACCAACGTCTCTAACACCATAACTGTTGTTGGTAAGGGACTGGTCAAACATGATCTTCTTTTTATCTAGAGAGTAAGTTTTATTATTTTGTTTATCAAATAAATCCGTTTCAATCAAATCTAAATTAGATTTGGAAACTCGTCGGCCGGGTTTGTATAACTTTTCGTAAATTTTTGTCGGTTCGTACTTCTTAGATTCCTCATACAAGAAATTTTTGCTCCTTGTGAGTAGTTCATCATCTGACAAAGCAAAATCAGGAATGGGAAATTTAGAAACAAAGTGTGTATACCCATAGGTACTTAACTGACCGTAAGGATAACTTTTTTTAAAAGCTTTCTTTTTGCTACTCATTTCATAATTTGTTAATCTGCGCAAAGGTACGGTGCCTTTTGCGGAAGATCTATAGTCAAATGGTCGTCTCTCCAAATAAAAAAGAGGCTGCATTTGCCTTTGATTCATTTCACCTAATTTTAAATTTGAATAAATAAAATCATCGTAGTCCAGAAGTTCCCGACTAGAAGCAAACAGGTCCATTACTGGCCTGTAGTTCGGGAATAGTTGTCGGTTGAAATCAGAAAATTGTTTAATGTCCTCAAAGAAAGAAGAATACTGATATCGGCGGTCCGCATACTGACTGAGATAGCGGTCACTAAACTCTAAGAGAACACTGCAGTATGGGGAATACGGTTGAATACCCCAATATGTGAATATAGGCATGTAATGTTTAGTGTAAATTTCTTCATTACAATACTTTTCACTGTGGAAATTTGAAATGTTGTTATAATTCATACAAGAACGCGTGTATCGTTTGTAAAGTAATTCTCCACCCAGATCGTGGGAAACAAAACATTTTGTAGGCATAGTTTTAGTTTCTAAGGTTAAGTTATACAGAAAATAGCGATCGCTGTACACAACAGTGGCAAAACTAAATGCATAGTCATAATGATGAATAAGTTTGTTGTAAATATGTTTGGAAGCATTTTTAGCTGCTTTGTAATGCTTCTGACACATATTTTGAAATCTAGACACAACTTTAGAATCCGTATTAGAATTACAATCTCGGGCATCGAGGAATGGCGTCGATGCTAATTCATCTTTATGTTGCCATTTTCGTTTACTATTAAACCTTAAGAAATTAAAACCATTTCTCTTATGATTTTTACCAAATACTTTCCAATTATTTTTTTCTTTAGAATCAGTATTTTGTTTATCATTTTTCTTCTTTCTTTTCGACCTAATTTTTTTATTTATCTTGGAATCAACATACAGAGGTTCGGAATATAAATGTTCAATATCATTAAAATGGCGAAGATCATTGAAATTTTTGGGCTTCGCATTCTGCACGGTGCAGTCGTTACATTTTGTATGATAATGGTTTTGGCCCACGTCACTTGCGTATGGCACAATATGGACTACGATGCGATTTCTACGTCAGTTTTCATCGGCACTTAGCAGTACCGGCTGCTTGCTTTCCCACTGGCGGATCTCGTGCAGAACTTCCAGTACACAAGCCATGCTCCAGGCCTGAGTGCGACACGAGTCGGGGCAGAAGGCCCCCGAGCTGTTGGTGAGCTCGGGCAGTCCGCGCCAGTGGGTGCTCTGAAGTTCTGACAGGTGGCGAGACAAAACGGATTGGGTTTCAGCCACAGTTTTCCTCAGACATCCATTCTCTTGGGCGAAATGTAAACGAGCTCGTAAATAGAAGCCAACGGGCCATACCCATTCCGGACCCTGATGATAATTAAACCCGTGCGCAAGTTTAGGGTCAGAACTTTGATTAGAATTATCGTAATCTCCGCAGTAGCCCCAATCCTCCGGATCCAAAGTCTTCATCCCGAGTGGACCCAGCAACAATTGCTTCATGTTGTCCAGAGCCACCCAAGCGTGCTTCGGGTCGAACAATTCCGGAGCGACAACCATAGCTATAGTGAAATTACACCGAAGCTGGTGATCAGCCCAGGCTTGTGTAGCTCCGTGGGAATCCTTGTAAATTCCCCTTCTGTGAATCAAATCAGGTCTGGTGTCATTAGACGCAGGAGTTGTGTTAATCCAAAAGAAGCGCTCAAAGTTTTGTTGAATTTTATCCGCCCATTGAATGAACGTCCAGGAAGTGACTGCACCATCGCGGTGTTTGCGGCACACTCCAGGATAAGGATACTTTCCTGCCGAGTGGAGAAGAGCCAACCAGCTGACTACGGCCTTGGACAATCCCACTAACTCCACCGCGCTACCATCTCGTGGAGTGGCTGGTTTTCCTCTGTTACCTGCCGCGTCGGAAGAACCCATTTTGTCCATCCAAGTCCCGCAGTTTGCGTCGTTGCCTCCAAAAACAAAACCTGTGTCGGGATGGATCCCAATCTGATTATTGAATCCTTTGTCCGACATATGCGCATCAATAGCCCGGCCCGCATTTCTTTCCCTAAATATCAGCCCCTGGAAATGCACATTCAGAGCCTCTTGGATGACATCCTGTAAATCTTGTTCTACCTGACCTGGACCACAGGGCTGAGATTCATCTGTGGGAAAAATCCTGGAAACCGGGTCCCGAAGAATAGAGAGTCCCTGAGGAGCTTCTGCGCAGTAATCCTTTATACTATGAAGCCACCACCAGACGGCATCTCGACAGTTGAAGCGCGAATTGCGGCCACCATCAAGTAGGTTGGGAATGAGGCCGTGTCTGAGGCAAGCGGCGTACGCCAAGATGTGGTGTCGAGCGTCCTGATAGCGACCCGTCAGCAGGAACATGCCTCGTAGGGAGATGAAGGTGTCGCGACCCCAGCAGCGCATGTAGCCCGTAGTGAAGTGAGGCAAGCCAGCTGACAGCGTGGCATGCTGGGGTAGAAGTGGTGGCGGCGGCAAGTGAGGGGACAGAGGAGGGAGCGATACGGAGGCCACGACTCCCGCACACTGAACACTACCCAGAGCTAATGCTTTTTCGAATGATGATCCTCGTCTTATAAAGTCTGACATTTGAGAAAAGCAGGCTTTTAATAGAACTTGATGTATTCCCGTTATGGTAGTATCAAAATAACAAGGGATTAGGAAGCGAGGTATTTCTTTCAAGGGTTGAAGTGTGGATCGATACCAATTGGAAAGATCTGATAATCGGGGATACTTCTCCAACCTTTGCCATATGTAATCAATCATCCAATCACCTTCGCGGAGATTATTGCAGAGTGGGTGTCCTAAATCATTATTGGGCCTAATTTCACTCAGAAGCGAGATGAAGCCTTGAAGTCCGCAGTAGAAGAGCGGACCCGATCCGGGAATATCATACACCCCGGAACCTCCATTGTCCCTCTCCTCCTGGTCGCAGACGTAAAGGCAAGCAGTCAGATCGGCTAAAGTTAGTCGCGGTACTATCGTATTCAGTCCGATCTGATTGAGGAGACTATCATAAGGAAGGGTATGGAAGGCATCGGCAGCTCGATGGAGCTTAAGGAAGGCCGACTCTATAGCTTCCGGCATGGAAACGCGAATAGCCACCACTGACCCGGGAATGAAATCCTTGAATTCCAAGATGGTATAGGTCCCTTCGTGCCTTTCTGAGTTTTTGAAGAGTGTGGACTGATTTAAAGGTATATTTTGTTTTATGATAGTTTCAAATTCCGTCAAACCGTTGATGTACGTGGGATGTTGGGTGAAGTTCTTGAATTGTTGTAAAGCTGCGCCACCAGACCTAAAATGGGATCATTTTATTTTGTATTACTATGTATTAATATTGCATACCTACATGTTACAAAATATTTTTAGAAGCTATCTTTACCTGGCATCTACATGCTTCAAACTTGCTTCAAAAATAACTTCGTCTAATTTTCCTTCAAAGCGTAGAGGTTTAATATATTTTCCACCATAATTAGAATCGGGTTGAGAGAATGCAGTAAATGCCACAAGTATCACAGTCTAAAAAATTATAAAATATTATAAAAACGTATTGAGAGATAATGAATCTTTGAATCATAGTCTAAATAGTCAAACAAGAAACGTACCTGATGAGATCTCGGGTTATGTCTCGTAACAGCTACTATATCTGAGTCCATTTGATCCACATATACCTATGATAAATTGATTTCTTTTAATACAATTTTTCATAAAAATTACACCAAAAAATTGAACAAGAGAGTCATAATGTTAAAATAAACTGACCTATTGGGTAATTAAATTGAAATATTTATAAAACATTATAACATGGGAAGCACATTGAGACATGTATAAACAGAGTTCAGTCAGTTATTATAATAACTGACTGAAATACTTTAGAAATACTTTACCTGATCAAATCCTTGGCTTCCCAATTCGAAGTGGAGCTGATTGAGAGCTTTTTTGGCAGCAATAATACCAGTCTGAAGACTCACTCGTACTGATGCTCCTTCCACCGATCCCCCATCTCCCCATTCACCATATTGCCGAATTTCATCTACAACATGAATCTAAAAATAAAAACATTAATATGATAGAAGTCAAATTAACAAACTGTGTATTTTCAAGTACATTATTCACTAAATATCAAATAATCAAATTTTCCACTACTTTGTTGGGATCTATATATCTTTGTTGGTTAGTATCTAACCTGCAACAATATGACTAAAAAATATATATAGGTAAAATTTATAGAAATCTTGATGATTTAGAAGAGGATTGCAAGTGTATTGTCAAACTTTGATTGTGGTATATTGAATTTCATGAATTATCATAGATTAGTCCTCATATTATTGTAGGTTCGGTAATAAGTCACAAAAAAAAGTTTTTTTTTTAATACCAAGATATACACAACCACACCTGACTGGGGAGAGTATTGAATTATTAAACAATCATAATTACGTGATGCGGGACTAATTCATCATATCCTCGGTTACTTCCTGAAGCGCAACACGCCATCGCAACTAGAGCGGCGGATGGCAGCAAGTCATACACAGACCTGGAAATATTACATTACAACAATCTCCGTAAGTTTATGCAGACAAATGCAGGAAGAATTCTCTAGGCTCTGTGTAAAATAAAGTATATACATACCTCTTGGAAACCGGAGGCGGGTTGTCATGAGTGAGGTCCAGGAAGAGGGCATGGGCGATGGAGGGCGTGAGGGAGCGGCGTGGGGGCTGCAGGAAGGCCCCGGCCGGCCGGCCCCCGTACCGGTACACCAGGCGCCCCAGCTCGTGGGAGTCCCATGCGGACAAGGCCTCTGTAGTTACATTACACCATTTACAGTCAGAGTTGTTCATTAACTATGCAAATGTTTCGAGTTAGGTACAATTTTCTTCTTCTTGGTGTAAGCCTTGTGGACTGTTTTTAAGAGGGATTAGCCTCCTGCAATGTTGATTCCCAGCTATCAATCCATCTCTTTGGTGGTCGGCACGGGAGTCATTTACCTTAGAGTTGCCAAGGCAGGGCGATGTGGGGAAGTCTGGATGGTTCCATTCTCCTCGATGCAATTTTAATCCAGTGATATATTCTTAACGTTTTCTTAAACCTTAAAGATACGTCAACTAAATAACCGGCTCTTGATTCACCGTTTACTTTTTAACCAGAACATTTATCATGTTGTATTTGACATGGTATTATTGACAAACAATATATATATATTATATCAGGCATGGGCAAATTACAGTCCAATGCGTAATTTAGTGCGGCCAGCGAGCTATAATTGTATTTCTGAAAATATTTCTGAGTTTTCTCCTAATTGAAGCTTTAAAAGCAATGACATTTTCTAAAAATGTTGGTTATTTATTGATTAATCTTCGTATTGACTGGCCAATGTCTCCTATCAATATTATCTTCAAATAAGATAATAATATGGATTTGAAATAAAGCATTTTAAAATAATCCATACGAACATAAAATAATACATTACAAATGTTTATTACCTCTTATCAAGGATGTAATTCCAAGACGGTTAACGAAGATATTGTCAGTTTGGTCAGAGTTGGTAAACAACTCCGCTACTACATACAGGTCAGGTTTGATCTTCCTGGCACAGTCCAACAAGTATTCGGCAACCTATTAAAGTCCACATTTCATTAATATTCATTTTTTAGATTAATAGTGCAACAAACCTCGATTCCAAATGAAACTTACAGGCAATGGTGTGGAATGGCAGTTGTCGAGGCGCACTCCATCAAATATACGTGCCGTCATCTCTACATACTCCTTCATGTGTTTCCAGAGGAAAGGCACATCTTCTGGCTTTTCTCCATACCTATACATAACGTATTTCTTATAAATAAGATAAATATTTTGTCACAATACATCGTTGGTTCAGTAATATAATTCATCATAAGCTATTGTTAGTACTACATATTGTATTTTATGTGTGGCCTAAAATACTTAGTCTTCTTCCTATCTGGCTCAGGAAAGGTAAAAAGTTGGACGCCCCATGTTCCTATGACTTGTAATTTTTTTGGCGTGATTGGTACATACTAACCAAAATTGACTAAATTTAAAAGAATTGTCTATCGTACCTTAGTTTGACACTGTCGCCCCAAGCGATGAGTTCTCTCCTCAGATAAACATTAGCCGTCCCGTCCTTGACGTTGGCGAAATCTTTGAGAGGATCACCGTTCATGACCCAACCATTGTGGGCCATCATGAACCTGGCCTCCAGAGAGTACATCTTGTCCTCTATATCCTTCATGCTGGAGACGGAGCTGCGAAATGTGAAGTACCTCGGAACCAGCGGGTTCTTAATGGACACCTCTTCGATTCTTGGGCCATCTGACTGGAGGCGGAAATACCTAGCATAGAAAATATGGACATAAATATGTACAATAGTTTAAAAAATATAATCTTTGTATTATACCAATTTTATATGTTGCTTCGGTCAATTACAAATCATGTCGGTGGAATGATAAATATTTAGGATAAAAAGGTAAATTTCACTTCATACCTCATACCGGCAATACAATTATCAACAGCATAGTTCAAGTGTCCTTGTATTTCTTCAAACAAGTCATGATTGAGCTGTTCCAGTTTTATTTTCAACTCTTCGGAGCATTTCTTCAATCGCGAATCTTCATCGAAGCAATCCGGTCTATAAACATTGATAAATAATAGAATAAAGCTAAACAAGAAAACTGGAATCCATTTTTATAAGTCAGTATAGACAATACTGCAACTTAATACAGCACCATATGTGCGAATTCTAAATAAGAGTGACAAGATGATTGGATGTGAAAGTGAGAATGCGTGTGACCATCGGCCATAGAGCCCCTTTTAATTAGGAACCGTTATAATCGGTCCGCAAATAAAGTTTAGCTATTGTCACAGTCCAAAGTCATTATATATGCGAGTCATTTCTGGCTTATGATATTTAACTGTGGCAAAAAGCAAAAATATTTATTTTTTAAAGTGAAGAAATTTTTTCTCAAAAAACAAATAAATGGTTCTTATGTACGTCTTTTATAATATCATTGATTTAATTTAAATAAATTTTTCAGACCATATCAATAAAAATAATTGTACCCAATGGAATAATAGTGTTAATTATTATGAAATATTGTTGCCTTTTTGTTATAAAATGAAATACACATACGAGAAGTACAAAAAATCTATTGTATATAACCATTTAATTTACATATACATGTTTATTTGTATCTGACGCAATCAAAATAATAATTACCTATATGTATTATAAATGCGTAGTGCCATTTCCATATCCACCATCGAAGACATGCGTCGGTACTGCGGATCCTGAACAATTTTAATTTCTTCCTTTTCATCAACCTTAGCCGATACTGGGGGAACTCTACAAAAGGTTAAATTCATCACAGTAGTTAAGTTGGTTTGGTAGTTAAGTGACTGCCGAATACAGGTACATTATGTAACCTTCCATTTGACAAGAACATTTTTCATTTCACATGAAATTACCACGTAAAGTAATTAGAGCTGACATCTTTATTTATGTATATAAGATTCCTTACGAATTATTCCACATGTTTGTTATTTTGTATAATTAGTACTAGAATTGTAGTCATCATCAAAGTATACATATAGCATAGTATTTTACATAAATAGTTGGTTTTTGTGTTTGAATTTAAGATATTAAAGATTAATACTGAATGAAGATTGAATAAGAAAAAAACAGGAATTGCAAAAATATATTTTTATGTACTTACTTATTCCTAGCGAGAGTATAAAACTCGGAAACAATGTCAGTGACATTACACAGGTAAAGTTCATGAAGCTTTATTTGGGGCAATAGTTGAGAAAGCAGCAAGTTTTTAATGGCCTAAAAAGTACACAAATATTAAGTTTATTTTTTCAAAAGATATACCGAACGTACACGTTTTCACAATTCAATCATAATTTACAATAAGAAATCATCATAAACGCCCGGACAAATGGAAAAGAAATATTTAAAAAATAAAAAATTGGCAGGAATCGAAGCCGCGATATCAAACAGCTACCCAAATACTCTTTAGCACTTTTCAATTATATCAGGTCAATATTGAAAGAAAAAGCCGTTTGAAATTATGTAACATGGGTTAGAGGTTATAGTTTTTAGGGTTGTGCGTCACAGTGTTGTGAATAGTAGAGGCGGGTATAGAGCATGTAAACAGAAGACAGACTTCCACGTATCGCCCTTCAAGGAAACCCCCCAGCCACACCCCCGAAAACATGGAGAGATAGCTGGCAGTTGATATCCCGAGAGGAATAGGCGGAGTCACAGACAGACCCGGATTTATAGAAAAATGAAGAAGAAGAGTAATATCCCGTCATTCGGAAGATCTGTATCAACAAAGCGATTCGGTCTCAAGCCACTAGGCGTAAAGCTACGAACATATCATACATGCACGACCCCAGATATCATAGAAATACATCAATGCATATTGAGTACACCTCCGAATAATAGAAAAAAAATTTGATTGACCTATCATATATTTTTTTCTACATTTTACAGAACAGTACAGATTTTTTTTTTAAAACACAGGTGAGTTTAAAAACCAGATCACTCGAATAATCTTTTCGGTTTTCAGTAACTTGTTGGCTAGCGAGATGAATGAAATGAAGGATCTGATATCCAAATAAGATAAGTTTATTTTCTGTACCAAACACACATCAAAAAATGTTTTATTAGCTTACTTCGACAAAATAAATATCATAAGACTCGTCATACATATATGTATATGTATCATATTTAGTACATTACGTTTATTGTAATCAATATCATTATAAGCATCAAATGCCAATTTTGTTATTCTCCAAATATCAATTGGTACGAGCCACATGATTACTGAGTTTCTAGGTATCAGCAAGTTGGAGAATGAATCAACGGGATATCCAAACAGACCATCTTTAGTAAACGAGATTCACTTGAAACTGGAATTGCTATCTCTCGATCAGTGTGTCTGATTAGGTCATTAAGATATGCTTAATTGTGAATGACACATGTCTAGTATGTAATACCTTAACATATCATTTCATAAAAAAATTGTAAAAGAAGCCATTCTTACATCTAAATGCTGCGACTGATTGACTTTACTGGGTATTCCCCAGGATTCGTAGTCTCCCCTAGCGATGTCGTCTGTTAGCTTGGCGAGAAGAGCATCCAGCAGCATCGCAGGACGCAGGTGCGGGCAGTTGTACACGTTGTACGTGGCCTCAGGGTGCTCCACCAACCAGGGAGACTCGTTTGCAGTGTGGTTCAACACTATATCACAAATGGATAATACCTGCGAAACACGCAATTGTTAAATTAAACATTCAACTTAAAACTGTTTAAGAATATTTAAAAAAAAAAACAACAAACAAAAAAACTAGCCATCCAGTATAAAATTTATCTTTATAACTCTCAGGCATAATTGATGGTCAGAAATATCAAATTATTTAATATATATATTATAACTCGTTTGCAGTGTGGTTCAACACTATATCACAAATGGATAATACCTGCGAAACACGCAATTGTTAAATTAAACATTCAACTTAAAACTGTTTAAGAATATTTTAAAAAAAAACAACAAACAAAAAAACTAGCCATCCAGTATAAAATTTATCTTTATAACTCTCAGGCATAATTGATGGTCAGAAATATCAAATTATTTAATACGGTCAGTTATTTATTATACCTGTTTATTGTTTTTATATTTTGCCATGTATTAGTATTAGTTTTGGTTGTTTAAAAAAATCTTTTTTGTTACTTTATTATTTGTGTTCCAGTCTTGTTAACCTTAATCCCAAGTCCCAAAATGAGAAATAGAAATTACTCATCGGGAATATTATATGTATATATGACTTATGTATGTAATATGTTTTGAAAAAATAAAAAATAAATAAATAATGGAATTAACATTTTGGTCTAAAATTATAGTGATGATTTTTAATGTTTTTATTTTTTTATTTTAAAGGGAACTCAGAACTTTACAGGGCTCACAGACTGTCATAGGCTGGATTAAGGGACACTGTAATATTCTGCCTATGATTGAATATTGATTGATTGATAATCACATTGATTTTTGTAATTTGAAACATTCTACATGGAGGAGATTTCATGGTGTGAGCCATAAGTAAGAATATTAATATTAGTGTTTAATTTAAATTCATATTTTACCTTCCAGTCTGTGCGCATTTTGATGATTATATTTTCAATATCATCAAAGGTAGTCTCTCGTCCCCCAGTAGTATTGAATACGGGGTTCACACGTAGCTGGTCAGAAAGACTGTAGCTGGAGTTGGATGCCCCGAGTTCTTGGATGGGTGTGAAATGCACCATATTGTAACCCGACTCGGGGGCCACCCGCAGCTTGGCTTCCCAGCTGTCCAGGGGCCCCAGCGACTTGGCCAACACGGTCTGACACTGGATGCAGTCTAGCGGGAGCCACTCTTGGTTATTGCGACCAGAGCGAAGAGTCGGGGCCACTTGAAAGAACCCGGATCCTTGGGGTCCCACAGTTGAGCCACTGAAAGTTAAAATTACTTAATAATAATCCACCCACTGCAGTTTGCAGAGTATTTCAGTAACAAATAATTTGTTCTTTGCTAACAAGATACATTTAAAAAGGATCATTAACTCCAATAAATGGCATACATAACCATAAAAAAATTATCTAGGTGCAAAAATAGATCATATTCCAGACCCGAAAATGTTAAGTAGGTTCAACTACTAATTAACATTATAAAATAAATTTGTATGATTAACTAGAAAAATATTTTACAGTGTATGTACACAATTTTCTTGATCTGTTTTATAAGAAAGTAAAATGTGAAAAATTAATGGGTATTATCAATTGAAAGAAAATCATTGATTTGCCTCAATGGATTTAGCTAATAACATATTGAATTAAAGTTTTGAGCAGAATAAAATTCCAGTTTTATCTTGGAGAGGGTCACCTTCAATGCCTGCCACTTCTTGTGGCTTTAGACCTTCCTTGACCACTCCTTTCCAGCAATATTGTCAATATCATCAGCCTATTGCGTTACTTCTTGGTCGCCACTCCAAAACTTTTCTCCCCCATCTGGATTTATGATCCACCCTTTCCCATTTTCTCTGAGCATCTGCATACGCAATGTCAATTTCTTACTTTCCGGTGTTCTCTTCCGAATCTCTTAATCAAAATTGACTAAAGAAAAGTATGAAATTTGTGTTGATGAATACATACTTGTTTTCATAGACAAAGTAGAAGTGGTAACTTCCGGGTTTTGCGGCGAGCACTTCACAGTAGATGTCGGTGTCCTGTACCAAGATTCCCGTTCCCAGTACAGCAGGGGGAGCCCACACATTGTCAGGGTTGGGACGGTTCCATTCCAGAGAGTAATATTGGTTTCTTATGAACTCTGTATGATCTGATCCTATAAAATATAATTTTTTTAAAACAAATGTGTACGTTTTAAGTCAACATTTCATATTTTGTACTATTAGAAATCATGCAAATTAATAAATTAAAATATAACCAAACTGAAACCAATCAATATATTTTTTAAAAGTAACATTAAGTGAAAAATGTTTTTTAAAAAAAACAAATATAATAAATGTGATAAATATTGTAAGATATATCATCATTGTATAAAAATGGATTATTTAATGTTAATTCAATATTTATACATACATTTATGGATGAATAAGATTTTTAATAAAACAAATAATAATGAAATAAATGTTGGAGTAATTTTGAATTTTGAATTTTGTGAAGGGCTGATCACCTTTCCTTCATGATCAACGATCAAGATAACACTGCGTTTATATGATGCAGTGCCCTATGCACCAGCGGTAGAGGATGAGATTAGAAAAAAAATTGAATTAAAAATATTTGATTTTCATGTCTATTCAGATGTTTCATGAACATAATATGTAGTGTTGAAGAAATAAATAAATAATTAATTATTTACCATTTGCTTGGTCTGCATAATTGCAATAAACAAACACTTTATGACCCATTAGACTTGGACCGGGACGGAAATGAAGAAAACATCCTTTATCTAGTCTATAATTTAAAAAAAATTAAGGTTAAAATAATAAACATAACCTATGGCAATAATATGATAAATATAATATTTAATTGGGTGCTGAATATCATTTAGAGGAGATAGCATAAATAAGAGCGCAACCATCTCTAAGCAATAAATGATTACAGCAGATACACAAGAGTATAAATTTTAATCAAAAAGTTTAACATTGTACTAAACTTCTATATTAATAATTTATTATATCTACCTTACCGTAAATTGGTAAATAATTTAAGGTTGCTCTAACCCTAAATTGTTAACCAGAACGATAGGATCGAAAAATAATAAAATGGACATATGAATAATATGAAAATACATAATAATAAGCATTTTTCACATAGATACCAAACAATTTGTCCAAAATAAACATATTGCATATATTATTTATTGTTTCGGCATTAACTTT
The DNA here is from genome assembly GCF_059751285.1 of Brachycentrus maculatus. Lineage (NCBI taxonomy): Eukaryota > Metazoa > Arthropoda > Insecta > Trichoptera > Brachycentridae > Brachycentrus > Brachycentrus maculatus. Next base: position 265,657 of record NW_028280847.1, on the reverse strand, counting down.
GTGGTAAGACATGTTACAATGATTAAAGAAAACACTTGTTTTTTACCACTTGAGTTTTATTATAGACTACATGTTTCAGAAGTTAAACTTCCATCATTCAGGTCTGTATAATAACTTATTAAACAAGTGTTTTCTTTAATCATATTGCATATATATATATATATACCTCAGTACAAGATTTGGGAGTGAGGAATACATTATAAAGACAATTATACTTATAACAACTTGCGAAACATTAAATAAATAAGCACACTGTTAAAAAAATGTAGCACATCTTTCAAAATAGCCACAAAATGTTAAACAATATTTTTATTCGATTTTAGATCTAAAGGTGATATATGAAGTAGACCAAAAAGTGATCACCTAAGCCATCTAATACCAGGCCGTGAGCCCTGTGACTGACTAGACTTCCATATTCTCTTTGTGTAAAAAGATTCTTCATCTCTTTTGAGACACCTAATATATGTTCTTTAATAATTGTTTAGTTATGCAATATAAGCATAAGTTAGTTCCATGGTAGAAATTAGGACCATTGTTCAAACATATGGGAAAACTATGATCTTTGGAAACTATAATGGCTTCCAATCCCGCACTCACAATTATTTAATGGTTTGACTATGAATGTAGAATTAACATAAGCTGAATTTAAATGTTATTTGAATAAATATAGATTTGTAAATTAAAATTTCGGTAAATGTCTTTACATTCAAATAAGAGACATTATATCCTCGATTACAATTATTTTTCATAAAAAAAATAAGACACACACAGTTCGTTAAGACATTTTCTAATAATATTCTATTGAATCGGATGGGAGGGGGGGGTGAATGAAAAATAGTATTTTCTTTAACATTTTCTAGCCATGTATTCAAAGGTATAGTTTTTTATTATTTTTAATATCAGCGGTCAAAATAACTGCTTGGCTGTTCTAGGTATTAAAAATTACACCTAAAATAAAGTTGCACATTGAAGTAGTAAGCAAATAGTTACAGTTAAATGTTAAAATTTAGTGATAACTTAATACTCAATATCACTAAAAATATAAAATAAAAGTTATGATAATTTAAATATGAAAAACCAAAAACCTCAAAATGGCACCTTAGGGGTTCTAGTCATAATAAGTTTCGGCATCAATCACCTGAAAATAGATGAGTCTAGATGTTCCCCGTGGTTGAGTGTGAGCACGCGGACTTGAGTCCCCTGTGCGGGAGGAGGCCCCTGAGCGGCAGCGGGTCCCTGGGACCCATGGTGGCGCGGAGCACCCAGTGTGGGACTGCTCCTGCCACGCTGGTCCATCATGTCCGTTTGCAACTGGAAACAGTTCTTATTCTATGAATATGGAATCCAAATTGTTTACGCAATACCTACAATTATTATTTATTTATTTAATACGGGTTTTACTAAACTTTCCTCAAGGGACTCAAATACATTAGCGGTATCAAGTTTACAATACAGGTACAGGTGTGCAACTCCTAGCTGCCAAATCATTGCTGTTATTCTTGTTTCTTACCTTATATTCCTCCTATTTATAAAGATAAAATCATAGTCCACCATAAAAAAACATGTTCATAAGTTAGTGAGAAAATAAAAAAAAAACATATTTATTAAATTGGCTCCGTATTGATGTGGCTCAGTCTGGTTAAATGGAAAAGAAAGAAAAGAGATTTCTAAAATGTTTCTCCAATGAGCAATGATTGGTATTGAATTGATTTTTATTCTTATTTTACTTCTTAAAATATCTATTGTATTATTGCTAGTGCCATGCCTTTGTGGGATCTTTTTTTGTATTTATATATATATTTATAAATATATATTTTTTGTAGTTGTATTTATATCATGTTGTGAAATGCCAAAGAATAAAGAATAAATAAAAAAGATTACTATAGACTGTTGTATAAAAATTTCAAAGTAATCAGTTAATAACTATAGGAGATTTAATATTTTAAACAAATAAACATTAACATTTTTATTTATATAGAAAAATTAATTGACTATGCATTAAAATATTTTCAACTACTTGGAATATAATGATTTTAAACGACAAGTGATAAACAAAACTTTTGATCTTTCTGCTTTTGAAAAAAAAAAACTTCAATAGTATTTTACTATCCCATTGAGACTAAGTAGCAGTTAACAATTTAGTCGCAATTTGTAGAGAAGCAGACGGGTAGTTCTGGCGTAAGTAGTTACTATTTATTTTTTAAATTTACAATATAAAGTTTGTTTTTTAATAAAAAACAAGAGTTTAGTTAAAAGTAGAAATGAAATTGATTTAATCCTACAATTGTCACATTAACAGTAACACTTACCATTACAAGATTACAAGGAACACTATTGCACTATCAGCGCTCAAAGAATAATGACTATCAATAGAGATATTAAAATTATAGACAAACCTTGGAAAATGAGAGATTTGATCTCATTTTTGCATATAGAATGTACAAGGTGAGAGATATTAAAACAAACAACGTCGTAATATTACAAACATTTGTCTCAAAAGTTTATAAATTCACATAATTCCAGTGTCAGCACTTGAACCAAATGCCGAGATAAAGGTGAAGCCAGGAGAATATGTGACCCCTCCTTTTATCAACATTGAAATCGCACAGCGTGAAACTATACAGACGTAATGCTCTACAGGTTACGGAGAGGTCAGACTACATTTTTCCAGAGGCAATCAAACTAATATATACTACATAATATAAAAAATTCTTAACAATGATGGCACACAATAATTGAAAAATTTAGATTAAAAATAGTATTTAATTTTTCACTGTAATATTTGTATGTAAGACTTTTAATATGGTTTATTTTTTAACCATAAAATAGATATCAACGCCTATATGTTGAGTATGTCCAAATCTTTGTACATAAATACTGGATTAATCCCCCTGAGGGATTGTCGTCAAGATGTACAATATTATAAATGTGTCAACAGAGATGAAGAACTTCTTTGTAAAGGGAATATGGAAATCCGATTCACAGAGCTCATGATATTATACACTTTATAAACTGTGTAACATTTTCCACTCCATCTATGATCAAAGATCAATGCTATTTGATTTTGGGAAATTCCATTTCTTAATACAGAAATGGTTTTGTATCCGAGTTTAACCACTGCCATCTGTAAAATTTCATGTGAAGTAATTAAAGTAATTTTTATTGTTCCCAGCCATATTCTCTTCCCAACAAAGTTTTCATTTCTGTTGGGATATATCAATATGTCAATCTTCTTCCATAGATTTATTAGTCAAAATAATTTAACTTGGCAAATAAATTCTTAAATAAAAGAAATATTGAATATCTGTATAGTGACATTATGATCTTTTTAATAAACTGATTATGTGACTTTTCCAATCAAGAATATGTTTATAATGAACATTTTACACAGAATGAATAAATGACTTGGTTTTCTCAGAATTATTACGTTTAAAAATACAAATAAAAAAACACTCATTAAAAGTTACATAAAGGATTTGTAATGAATAGTTATATTTTATGGAATAAACTAAAAGTAAGTGATTTCAGTAAAACCAAAAGGGTATTAAAGAATTTCAAATGGGTTAAGTGTGGGATAAAGAAAACTTTAAAAAAATAACAACTTTAATTCAATCTTTACTCAATTATTTAAACATTCATATGAAAATGGCATGTTTCAAAAGTACTATACCAATGTTCTATTTAAAATATTAAAATTTTGTCCAAATTGGACTCAGGTTGCATTCCTGAAAAAGTGTTTTTTTTCATTCCATAAACTTCTAGAATTAAACATACTTAGTAAACAGGAAAGTGATTATCAAATTAAAGACTTTTTGAACACGTAACAGAAAAATAAAGACTGTGTTTCAAATAACCAGCTTCTCGGTAAAATAAGTATGGTATTTATTTACTAAGTGTTAGAAAAGTTTTGCATTTGACTGATAAAATTAATTAATCAAAAAGTTTATATGAAAGATATTAACAAAACTAGTAGTTGTACATTTACACTAACCAAAATCCTAAATCACAAAAATGATAAATATCTCCATTAGAGATTCTAACATTTTAAAATTATGTCTACATATTTCAGTAATAAAAATATAGGAAGTATTTACTATAAAACAAAAATGATTTACAAAAACATTAAGTCATATCTCTGCTATGTACTTCATCTACTCTGAAACTAGATATATGTAATAGAAACTTAAACAATGAAATTCATTTCACAATAAAGGCAGAAAACAAACAATAGATGAAAGATGATATAAATAAAAGTATATACAATAGGCATACAATACACAACCACAAAATTATTATAAGAGATTCTGTGGAACTTTATAAATGCTATTTTGTTGCTTTTAACAAAATACAATAAAAATGTAAATAAAGATGTTCAAAACCAGAGTGTGGGGAATAATACGGATTTTTATTTTTTTTAATTCTTTATTACGATAAGTGATAGAATGAAAAGAATGAAGTTATTCAATAAATCCATTAATTTTAAAACATATTAGAATATTAAAAGTCATTTCAATAATTATTGATAAAATACAATATTAATAAATGTGTTTAAATCAAAAGGATAGGAATAACTTGACACAGTGAAGATACAAGCAATACCTCAAAACCACTCGGCTGGAGATAGGGGCCGGAACAATTAGTATTAGGGGCCGGAACAATTAGTGGTTACCACGTTTGGTTACCTTGCATGAAGTCAGGTTTAATAGGGAAATTCACACCGTGGAGGAATATTAGCTTGAGCATATTCTACAAACCTTCTCATAGTATTTATAAAAATCTGAAAAATCTTTATTTTTATTTCCAAAATTTGCATATTAAAAAAAAAAACTTTTTACTAAAATGACAACATATTGCATGATTCGCACATAGCTCCATGATGATATATTTGCAATATTGTTTACAAGTGTTTCTGCTGCTAATCACACGGTTTGCATTATTGCTTTTTAATTAAGTAAGGCGTCTAACCCGATGACAATTTCTAGACAGTTTAATTCTTATAATTAAAATGTAACTTTGTTTTAAAATCACTTTAATATTTTATTATAACTTAATTATAATGTCTACCGGTTTCGAAGCTAACTGCTTCTTTATCAAGGCTGATTAATAATAAAACTCTATCTACTAAACAATATTCAAAATATTTTGACAGTTAGGGAAAGAAGCTTAGGTAGATCTCAAGTGACTTTGTTTTTTTGTTGATTGGCAGTCACAGTCAAAAGGGATCAGGGATGATGAGTGATTGGAAACATATTTAATAACGGACTTTTAGCAAAATCATTTACTTGTGTATTTATTAGTTGTAAATTATTATTAATTGCCTTTTTAATTTCTAATATTTGTAAGTAATCTAATTTAAGTCCTCTATTGCATGTGTGTAATATATTTAGACCTTTATTTTTATCAAATGAGTGATTATTTTCTATTAAGTGATTGGCAAATTAAGAATAATTATTATTATTAAGGCATCGTGTATGTTCTTTACATTGGATGTAAAAATTCCTAGATGTTTTTCCTATATATAGGGACACAATGAGCACTGTAGGGAATAAATTCCTGATTTATTATATTTATCGATTTTATCTTTATTATTTCTTAATGATTTATTTAAACTATTATCAGTACAAAAATTTATTTTAATTATAAAATGGAAAATCACAAAGTTAGTGCCTCAAATATAAATTATAGTTTAATTCTTTATATCCACACAAAATTAAATAAGGATAGTCTTGTCCAGTTGCCTTTTGATAGTAAAAATTGATATTGATAGTAAAAAAATTCTGACATAAAATTATGAGATTCTAGGGTCAACATAATAAAGCTTTTTCGTTATAATAATTTATTTTTTTAAACTTTTTTGTAGAATTAAGATCGATTGGTGCAGATAAATAGGGAATGAAATAAATTTTATTTTTGGAATAATACATCTAATGTTATATATAAAAGTAAAATAAAAAAAAATATTCACTAAAAAAACAAATCGCTGCATTACACCTCAATGGTTAGAGGGTTGATTGTAATATTACATACTTAAAATAATATTATAAATAAAATATTAAAATAACAAAGTGTAACTACGAGAAGCCGAAAAAGGTTTTCCCTTACATAATAGTTAATTACAATAATAGTATCAAATGCAAAATATTTAACTTACCTTTTAAAAGGTAATTATGTGTAATTACAAAATGATATTTCTTATCAATAATTTGTAATGATAAGAAAAAGAGTATTTTTATTACAATTATATAAAACGCTCATACGTATGCAAAGATTATGAAGTTATCATTTAAATAGTAAAAACACTTTTATGCTATTTTATATCAATCGTGCGTACTGATATTTTGAATGGTTATTCAAAATAAACCAAAGGAAATATCAAGGTGACCTTCACATTGATTTGACGTTTCGTAAAAACAATGTTTTTGGTGTAAGTACCTAACCACAAAATCTATGCATTATCAACGTCAAAAATCGCAAACATTGAAAGGCGGTAGTAAAGATTATATACAATGTAGGTAACGGGCATATATTAGGTACCCGGAATTAATGTCGTTTTTTTCGTGTTCAATTTTTGAGCCGCTCTAGTAGTAAGTCGTGTTTTGTTCAAAGTAATTTTTGAACCGCTCTAGTAGTAAGTCGTGTTTTGATAAAATTTTAAATATAACTGATTTAAATATAAAAAAAACAAATTCCATAATCCAATTTTAAATTAATCAATTCGAACCGAGTGAACATTTCGTTCAAAATTTTATGGTAAATATTTGAAAAAATAAATTAAAAGCAACGGTTGACCCTAAAAACATTTGTGATGTATTAGGGGATATTTTGGACGTTTGCAAGTGTCAGAGATGGTTTTCGAAATTTCGGTCTGAGGATTTTGATTTGGAGAATATCCCTAGAAGTGGAAGCTTAACTTATTCTATGGAAAAAATTGCGAGCACATTCAGGTCAAGTGTTATGAAAAAATCGGCTAAGTATGGAGACAGGGTAAATAGATACCACATGCGCTAAGCGCCACAGTGACCGAGCGAACGCGCGCGAAGAGCTATTACAAATGCAATCAAAAATGTCTTTTTTAAAAGATGTTATCACTTCTGGTGAAAATTGGATGCTGTATTCTACACGACAACCAAAAAGACAAAAAAACAAATGGTTACCTAAAGGTCAAATACCAACATCCACTCCTAAGACTGGTCTTACCAGAAAAAAATGATTTTGAGTGTTGGGTGGGATTCCAAAGGAAGAAATCATTATGAGGTCCTCAAATTGGGACAAGCAATTGGTGTTCAACTTTATTGTGAACTATTCGACCATTTATCGGTCGAAATAAATATAAAAAAATATTTCTTTGGCGAATAAAGTATATTTGCCACATGATAAGGCTCGCTCGCATACAGAAAAATAAAAATGAATAGTCTCAAATTGATTATTTTTAGACATTCATCATACTCTCTAGACCGTTACCGTAGCCACAAGAACCTCATGATGATGTTAAAATGCATGCTTAGGGTGAAGGATTTGTTTTCATGCTTTCTGTATTAGATTGGACCCAGGAAATCGTCAATACACTTTTTTTCAAAAATATTTTTTTTATTTTTTATTTTGTTAGTAAACGCATAAACATTCTGTCACTGGGTGACTGCTAAATAAAAAACATAATAAACAAGATAAAAACTTAATAAATATAATTTTTATATGCATGCCTAACTCTCAATCAACTCCACGCTCCCCAAATAAATGTTTTCCGTAAATATCTTCTGCTGTTTCATTTTCGGCTGCAAGGGGAAAAAGACAGTTGTAATCGTTGACAAAAAAAACATTAATTTGAGAACCCAAACGTAGGAACTTATTTAAATATTTAAGATGCCTTATTTGGCCGCATGTGGCAAGACTGATGACTAATAGAAATTTGTCAAATAATCTTTGATCAAATTGTCGTAAGAAATAAAATGGCGGACGCCATCAGCAGGGGCTGATCAGCTTGTCGTTGCGGTATACGTCGATTAGAAAAATGAGTGTCTTTAAATCGGCCATGGGGTATTTTAGCTCCAGCGGTACAAATGGGGGTTCCGATAATGACTTCGTCGGTCAAGTAGTTGAAATCGGAAACCTAAAATTAAGGGTGAAAAAAGTTATTGCAGAAGGTATGTATTCTGACAGCACAGAATTTCTTTGTCATTTTGTTATATTTCTCGATAAAGTAAAACCGTATTTTTTATTCAAACTCTCTCTTAATAATTGCAAAATGAATCAATTTGTCCTTCTCATGGGTTGGTTTTTGTATTTTCGAATGTTTAATGTTTTCCTTTCTGAGATAATTATCTAGATAGGAACGGACATTCAAATTCCATATGCCAGATTTTCAATAAATAATTTTATCAGTATGAAACGGATGTAACGCGGTTGGCAAAGATAAATCACGGTCCACCGGTAAACCAGATTAAAATAATTACTGTTCTTTATTTACGCAACTAGACGCTAACCACATGCTGAGAATTTCAGAATAAATCCAAGATTTCCCTTGCAGGTGGTTTCGCGTTTGTATTCGTCGCCCAGGATACTTCTTCCGGTACGGAGTATGCCTTGAAACGGTTGATGGCGGCCGATCAGGATGCCAATAAAAATATTATCCAAGAGATTAGCTTGCTCAAGAAGCTTTCTGGGCATCCGAATATAATCAAGTATATAGCCGCGTCCTTCATAGAAAAGAATAAGACCTCGCACGGTATGGCCGAGTACCTACTGCTGACCGACTTGTGCAGTGGGGGCTCACTCATGGAAGCCCTGCAGGCGCGGGGGGCCCCCTTCCCGCCGCCCACGGTGCTGCGCCTGCTGTACCAAGCCTGCCGAGCCGTCCAGCACATGCACGCGCAGGTCCCCCCCATCGCTCACAGAGATCTCAAATTAGAAAATTTCCTCATAACCAATGATGGTTGGTAATTTTTGTACAATTTTATCAAATCTAAGGGCTATTGTAAAATTTCACTCTGCAGTCAGACTATAAATATAGATATTCCACTTTATACAAAAATTCATGAATAATTACAAGTTTTAAACATGCTAACACATTATTGATGCATGGTTTTGCTATTACTATTTTAATTACGAACAGGGTTGAATAATTACAAATTTTGTCTAACCTATTTTTCTAAATGGAATTAGATAAAACAAAAAAGGAAAGCTAAACAAAAACATCTACTCAGATGACAACTGTGGATGGATGTGGATGAAATGTGTACATAATTATTTTTAGTGTTATCTAATAAATATTGCTGTTACAAAGTTAACATATTTTAAGAAGATTGTTAAAAAAATTACGCTAACACAATTTGAACACAAAATGGCTGATAACAGTATCAACATTTGATATAATTTGTGCAGATAATATGCTCTAGTTTTTTTGATCTTCTGTACTTAACTCTGACCTTTTTCATCTGGATTAGATACAATTAACAATCGACATATATGTGTATTCTTAGCAATCAATTGTCACGTATATTGTTGGCATTTTCAAGTCTAAATATTATTATATGATTGCTAATCTATCAGCGACTGAGTTTGGGAACTAAAACTGTATCCGGATACAGATACAGTTTTATTTACATATTTTGGTCATGATAAAGCAATATCTCATAAGGTACTAAATAATTGTTTTTACAGAGCAGATACTAAACTGCATAATATGTATATAAATATTTGTGTTAAAATTGGTGTAATTATCGCAACAAAACAATTACAACAATATGTAAATATACGGTCAAACTCGGTTATTACGAGCACGGTTATAGCGAGATTTCGGATATAACGAGGAAACATTCGTAGACATTTTGGTTTCTGGTTTTCTCTATACATTTATTCACAGTTATAACCAGCAACTTCTCTGCTATAGCGAGCAAAAAGAGATGGCCTTTTTTTAAATGTTGTAAATATTTAGATGTTTTAAAACATTTTCGACCTTAAGCAATAAAATCCAACCGGGCAATAAGACCGTTGCCGCCGTAATCGGATTACGTTTATGACTCTAAGTATTGAATTGGTGTTGTCACCGACAATAAAAAAAAAGTTTCACACATATGGGCTTAAATTGCATGTTGCAAACTTTGTCATATCTGTAAGGACCTACTTTATTACAATAAATAACTAATTTTATAGATTTTGACGACATTCTTGTTTCGGGGATTTTTACGATAGTTTCCATATTTTGTATGTTCTATGCTTACTATGGACATTGTATAACAAATTGGGGAATGTCACATCAATTCTAGAGCAGGTCAGTAAAAACAAACCCTGGAATTATCAACTACGAATAACAAAAAGTGTCTTTCAATTCGTGAAATGGCGGAAATTATTGGGGAAATAGAACATGGCGCGAAAAATGTTAAGCGAAAGTGTAAACAAAGTTTTCATCATTCTCAGTGTCAATATTGTTTTTTTATCTGCATTTAAAAAGAACACCACGGACTCGAAAAAATAGAAACTGTGATCGTACGAATTTTGATGAAACTATTGTAATGGTTTTTTACTCAAGCAGCACAGGATTTTTCAATTTTTATAGGAAAACTGGATTGACAGATAAATATGACATGTGTGTAATGGGTGAATTGTATGAATTTTGTTTCAATTGCGACATATTGTGTTATGTGACCATTCCAGATAACATACTTCATGTGATAGGTATGTTTAAAAAAATCTCGGATATAACGAGGAACGGTTATAATGAGCAAATTCAGTCGGTCCCTTCATCCTCGTTGTAACCGAGTTTGACTGATATATATATATATATATATATATATATATATATATATATATATATATATATACATATACACATATACACATATACACATATACACATATACACATATACACATATACACATATACACATATACACATATACACATATACACATATACACATATACACATATACACATATACACATATACACATATACACTTATACACTTATACACTTATACACATATACACATATACACATATACACATATACACATATACACATATACACATATACACATATACACATATACACATACACCCATACACCCATACACCCATATACCCATATACACATATACACATATACTCATATACACATATACACATACATATACATATATCATCAGTTTAATTTATTTTTTATAGGTATGATAAAGTTATGCGATTTTGGTTCAGCAACAACTGAAGTATACTCCCCAGATATGTCTTGGAATGTCAACCAAAGAACTATGTTGGAAGAAACGGTAATTAGCCATTTTCTCAAACTCATGCTGTTTGCTTACAATTTATTTAGGTAGTAAGAGAAGTAATTAATGCATCATTTTTGAATTTTAAAACTTAAAAAAAAAATATTGGAAGAGTATTCTTTTTTTATGAACTAAATTTGTTTCAATTTGATAATAATCTGACTAACATAATATGATAAATTACGGAAGATTATTGAAGTGCCTCAAAGATACAATGTGGCTATCACCTAAACTTACTAATAAATGGCGGGTACATCTCTTAAATTTATTGTTAGCGTCTTAAAAATGACTACAAAAATGATTACTTTTTTCCTTTGATTACAATTTAAAATACATTGGGTTGCAATTTAAGTAATTGGAGTGTTTGGTATCTGTGCTTTGTCCCTCGTGTTGTATCCATTTACAGAAAGGCCTGTGTCTTTAGTTTTGACTTGATTTCAGCTGGCTATGTTCACAACCCCCATGTATCGAGCTCCGGAGATGCTGGACACCTGGAGCAACCACCAAATAGATCATTCTGTAGACTTGTGGGCCCTGGGCTGTATTCTCTATACACTTTGTTACATGCAACACCCCTTTGAGGATTCTGCCAAACTCGCCATTCTTAATGGAAATTATACACTTAACCAGAATGATCAAACCTACAAAGTATTTCATGATATAATACGTAAGTCACTTTGTTATTCTAAAACCAATTCACATTGTAGACATTTAATTGGTAACTAGCATTAATGGTATTTACTTATGGACTCTTATAATTAAACTCGAGTACTCGAATGTACGTAGTTTGATCTACTGAATCCTCGGATGCTACCTTATATAATATATGTATGGAGAAAGATGCTTCCGTGGATAATTATTTAATTAATTGATTTGGCAGTTACTTTGTGCTCATATATATCCATTTTAAATTTTAATTGTTAAGTATCACCATTTCTTAAAACCTATCGTAATCCATAAATAAATGTAGACTAATATGTTTCTATATTGAATTCTTCACCAGTAGGTACTAAAACTCTGTAATATTTTATTTTTGTGAATACTCAGTTTACTAATTTTGATTACCCTTTTTCACCCCGATATTCTTTTAATATATCTAAAAATTGGCAGATCTCTGAATGATTTAGATTTCTAACAAAATACTTATTCCCGCAGAATAATTTATAGAATCATGTTAAAATATACACCTCTCTACAGAGATATTTTTTGTTTGTAACTCTTCATGTAGAAAAGTACTATGGGTTAAATAAATGAAATTGCAAATCAGATATCACTTGAATATTGTTTCAGGTGGGTGTCTGGTAGTGAATCCGGAACAGAGGCTGACTGTGAGTGGGGTGTTAGAACGACTAGCTGCTATAGCTGAATCAACTAATGTCAACCTTAAACAACCACTCAAATTTGAGCGTAAGAAAGTTGAACAATCAGTGGCCACTAGCTCGCCAGGTAATAAAAAGTCAAGTAAATATTACACTACCATATCGTGAAATGACGCGCTCAACTTGCGAATGATTTAACCAAAGTTTTCCGTACTAGATTTCATATTTAGATTTTTGTTGTTGTTACGAGCTTACAATGGTCAATGTATTTTTTAACTTTTACACTCAAATTTAAGTTTATCCAATGTTAATTGTTATTTCCACATTTATCGATATAAAAAAATTCTGAATTGTTGCCATTTAGTCATTTTACTGATGATTTACGATATGCTCAGATAAGGTAGTATAATATTTATTTGACCACTTCCTTTTCTTTTTTCTTTTCTGAGTGCCAGCTCCCCCTTCTTTCTAAACGACTAAAAGACTATCATTAGACTAAAATAAGGTTCAGTAACATTCTGTAGTATCCGAACTGTGTCTGAAGTTGTACTCCTTGTACTCCTTCGCTGCGATT